>NC_041053.1:2061796-2261482 GCF_900634775.1 Gouania willdenowi
TATTTACAGCATTTTGATTATTGTAGTACATAATGTAGTACACAATGTTAATTTAGTCTTTTATTTCTTGTTGTACATTTCTAGAAACTGCTACTCTGTACCAGATGCATCGCTGTGCACATACAGTTCCTCAGTAAACAGTCAATATTCATCTGATGTCTCGTGTGCTCTCTGACCGGAGCCCTGCAGTGGTCAGTTAGGCTAAAATCAGCAATCAGAGGTATCAATCCTCAACAATCATCTATATATCATATATATCATATATATTATATATATTATCTATATCATCTTTATATCATATATATCATCTTTATATCATATATATCATCTATATATCATCTATATCATCTATATATCATCTATATATCATCTATATATCATCATATATCATCTATATATCATCTATATATCATCTATATATCATCATATATCATCTATATATCATCTATATATCATCTATATATCATCATATATCATCGATATATCATCTATATATCATATATATCATCCATATCATTTATATAATCATATATCATCTATATATCATATATATCATCTATATATCATCTATATCATCTATATCATCTATATCATATATATCATCTATATATCATATATAGCATCATATATCATCTATATATCATATATATAGCATCATATATCATCTATATCATCTGTATATCATCATATATCATCTATATATCGTTTATATCATCTATATATCATATATAGCATCATATATCATCTATATCATCTGTATATCATCATATATCATCTATATATCATCTATATATCATCTATATATCATCATATATCATCATATATCATCTATATATCATCTATATATCATCTATATCATCTATATATCATATATATAGCATCATATATAATCTATATCATCTATATCATCTATATATCATCATATATCATCTATATATCATCATATATCATCAATATATCATCTATATATCATCTATATATCATCTAAATCATCATATATTATCATATATCATCATATATCATCTACATATCATCATATATCATCAATATATCATCTATATCATCTATATATCATATATATAGCATCATATATAATCTATATCATCTATATCATCTATATATCATCATATATCATCATATATCATCTATATATCATCATATATCATCAATATATCATCTATATATCATCTATATATCATCTAAATCATCATATATCATCATATATCATCTATATATCGTCTATATATCATCTATATCATCTATATATCATCTATATATCATCATATATCATCATATATCATCTATATATCGTCTATATATCATCTATATCATCTATATATCATCTATATATCATCATATATCATCTATATCATCTATATCATCGATATATCATCTATATATCATATATATCATCCATATCATTTATATAATCATATATCATCTATATATCATATATATTATCTATATCATCTTTATATCATATATATCATCTATATATCATCTATATCATCTATATATCATCTATATATCATATATATATCATCATATATCATCTATATATCATCTATATCATCTATATCATCTATATATCATATATATCATCTATATATCATCTATATATCATCTGTATATCATCATATATCATCTATATATCGTTTATATCATCTATATATCATATATAGCATCATATATCATCTATATCATCTATATATCATCTATATATCATATATATATCATCATATATCATCTATATATCATCTATATCATCTATATCATCTATATATCATATATATCATCTATATCATCTATATATCATCTATATATCATCTATATATCATATATATATCATCATATATCATCTATATATCATATATATATCATCATATATCATCTATATATCATCTATATCATCTATATCATCTATATATCATATATATCATCTATATCATCTATATATCATCTATATATCATCTATATATCATATATATATCATCATATATCATCTATATATCATCTATATCATCTATATCATCTATATATCATATATATCATCTATATATCATCTATATATCATCTGTATATCATCATATATCATCTATATATCGTTTATATCACTATATATTCTATATAGCATCATATAATCATCTATATCATCTATATCATCGATATATCATCTATATATCATATATATCATCCATATCATTTATATAATCATATATCATCTATATATCATATATATCATATATATCATATATATATCATCTATATCATCTATATCATCTATATATCATCTATATATCATATATATCATCCATATCATTTATATAATCATATATATTATCTATATCATCTTTATATCATATATATCATCTATATATCATCTATATCATCTATATATCATCTATATCATCTATATCATCTATATATCATCTATATATCATATATATATATCATCTATATCATCTATATCATCTATATATCATATATATCATCTATATATCATCTATATATCATCTGTATATCATCATATATCATCTATATATCGTTTATATCATCTATATATCATATATAGCATCATATATCATCTATATCATCTGTATATCATCATATATCATCTATATATCATCTATATCATCTATATCATCAATATATCATCTATATATCATATATATCATCCATATCATTTATAAGCTACGGGGTTCCTCAGGGCTCTGTGCTAGGTCCAATCCTCTTCTGTATCTATATGATCCCCCTTGGTAATGTTATGAGAAAATACTCTGTTAACTTCCACTGCTATGCTGATGATACCCAACTGTATGTATCAATGAGTCAGGTGAGACAAATCAGCTATCTAAACTTGAGGCCTTCTAAAGGACATTAGGGCCTGGATGGACCAAAATTTTCTTCTTCTCAACTCAGACAAGACTGAGCTCATTGTACTGGGCCCGCGACACCTTAGAGAAACCTATGCTAGCCTAACTGCCCTAGATGGCATTACTCCTGGCACAAAGCACAAACTGTTAGAAACCTTGGGGTTCTATTTGATCAGGACTTATCCTTCAACTCTCACATAAAACAAACTTCAAGAACTGCCTTCTTCATCTCCGTAACATTGCTAAAATCAGATCTATCCTGTCTCAGGGCGACGCCGAAAAACTAGTCCATGCTTTTGTTACCTCTAGACTGGATTATTGTAATTCTCTTTTAGCAGGCTGCCCGAGCAAGTCGCTTAAGACACTTCAGCTGGTTCAAAATGCTGCAGCACGTGGTACTGACTAAAACTAGGAGAAGAGATCACATTACTCCTGTATTAGCCTCTCTGCATTGGCTTCCCATAAAATATAGAATAGAATTCAAGATTCTCTTCTCACTTATAAAGCCCTAAATGGACAGGCACCAGTCTATCTCAAGGAGCTTGTAGTGCCATACAATCCCCCAGAACACTACGCTCTCAAAATGCTGGACTACTCGTTGTTCCATTCATCTCTAAAAGTAGTATAGGAAGGAAGAGCTTTCAGTTATCAGGCCCCACTTCTCTGGAACCATCTACCAACCACGGTTCGGGGGGGCAGACACCCTCTCTACCTTTAAGGTTAGGCTCAAAACATTCCTCTTTGATAAAGCTTTTAGGTAGGAACCAGCTCATAGCTCATAATTAAGATGCAATAGGCATAGACTGCCGGGGGGGGGGTCTGGCAGCTCGGTTGGAGAGAGGTTGGAGAGGGCGTTAAGAGAGAGGTCATTTAGGTTAGAGAGGGACGGAGAGGGTCCCATTCCTCTTTCAAACACTCCCTCTATGTCTGCTTCTTCCCTTGTGTGTTTGCTCCTGTACTCCTTCTGGCTTTTGTCTTGCAGGTCCGTGGGATCCTCAGTGTGGAGTTACAGAGACTCAGCGGCTCTGTCTCCACCCTTTCTCTGCACACACCCAACACAGCATAACGTGGATGGCTGTCATCATAGGAATGGGATCCACACAAGGTTCCTGCTGCTTAACAGAAGGTTTTCCTTGCCGCCATGATGAATTCATGTTGGGTGTGGGATACATATGTATGTGTATATACGTATATATGCATATGTGTGTATCCATAAAATGAAGAGTCCGTCCTTAAGACTGCTCTACTGTAAAGTGCCTTGAGATACCATTGGTTATGATTTGGCGCTATACAAATAAAGATTGATTGATTGATATAATCATATATCATCTATATATCATATATATCATATATATCATATATATCATCTATATATCATCTATATCATCTATATCATCTATATATCATATATATCATCTATATATCATCTATATATCATCTATATATCATCATATATCATCTATATCATCTATATATCATCTATATATCATCTATATATCATCTATATCATCTATATATCATCTATATATCATCTATATATCATCATATATCATCTATATCATCTATATCATCTATATATCATCTATATCATCTATATATCATCTATATATCATCTATATCATCTATATATCATCTATATATCATCTGTATATCATCATATATCATCTATATATCGTTTATATCATCTATATATCATATATAGCATCATATATCATCTATATCATCTATATCATCGATATATCATCTATATATCATATATATCATCCATATCATTTATATAATCATATATCATCTATATATCATATATATCATATATATCATATATATATCATCTATATATCATCTATATCATCTATATATCATCTGTATATCATCATATATCATCTATATATCGTTTATATCATCTATATATCATATATAGCATCATATATCATCTATATCATCTATATCATCGATATATCATCTATATATCATATATATCATATATATCATATATATATCATCTATATCATCTATATCATCTATATATCATCTATATATCATATATATCATCCATATCATTTATATAATCATATATCATCTATATATCATATATATTATCTATATCATCTTTATATCATATATATCATCTATATATAATCTATATCATCTATATATCATCTATATCATCTATATCATCTATATATCATCTATATATCATATATATATCATCTATATCATCTATATCATCTATATATCATATATATCATCTATATATCATCTATATATCATCTGTATATCATCATATATCATCTATATATCGTTTATATCATCTATATATCATATATAGCATCATATATCATCTATATCATCTGTATATCATCATATATCATCTATATATCATCTATATCATCTATATCATCAATATATCATCTATATATCATATATATCATCCATATCATTTATATAATCATATATCATCTATATATCATATATATCATATATATCATATATATCATCTATATATCATCTATATCATCTATATCATCTATATATCATATATATCATCTATATATCATCTATATATCATCTGTATATCATCATATATCATCTATATCATCTATATATCATCTATATATCATCTATATCATCTATATATCATCTATATATCATCTATATCATCTATATATCATCTATATATCATCTGTATATCATCATATATCATCTATATCATCTATATCATCTATATATCATATATATCATCTATATATCATCTATATATCATCTGTATATCATCATATATCATCTATATATCGTTTATATCATCTATATATCATCTATATCCAATCCAATCCACTTTATTTATATAGCACATTTAAACAACAAAACGTTTCCAAAGTGCTGAACATGCGACCACAACAATAAAACCAAAACATTACAAATGAGCTCTGCCACTAAACGAGTATAAAACAATAAATAACAATAAAACAGTTTAAAGAATAAATATAAATAAAAACACATTAAAAACTATAAATAACATAAAATAAAAGACACAGAGGACCACACAACTTACGCGGTGCTAAAAGCCAGAGAATAAAAGTGAGTTTTGAGACGAGATTTAAAACACTCCACGGTGGGGGCCGTACGGATGTGGAGGGGCAGAGCGTTCCACAGCTTAGGGCCGACAACGGAAAACGCTCTGTCCCCTTTAGTTTTACGGTTCGCCGTCGGAACCACGAGCTGGAGCTGGCCCTCAGACCTCAAAGCGCGCGGGGGTCGGTAAATTTGGATGAGGTCTGTGATATACTGAGGGGCCAGTCCATTCCAAGCTTTAAAAACAAACAATAAAATTTTAAAATCAATTCTAAATTTAACAGGGAGCCAATGCAAAGAAGCAAGGATTGGGGTGATGTGTTCACGCTTTTTGGTCCCTGTTAAAAGTCATGCTGCTGCGTTCTGGACTAACTGCAAGCGGTAAAGTGCCTTTTGGCTGATGCCCGAGTAAAGTGCGTTGCAGTCGTCCAGACGGCTTGAAATAAAAGCGTGCACGACTTGTTCAAAAAGATTAAATGATAAAAAAGGCTTAACTTTGGATAAAAGACGAAGATGATAAAAACCCGATTTTAAAACGCCATTGATCTGTTTATCAAATATATATAACATCATATATCATCTATATCATCTGTATATCATCATATATCATCTCTATATCATCTATATATCATATATATAGCATCATATATAATCTATATCATCTATATCATCTATATATCATCATATATCATCATATATCATCTATATATCATCATATATCATCAATATATCATCTATATATCATCTATATATCATCTAAATCATCATATATTATCATATATCATCATATATCATCTACATATCATCATATATCATCAATATATCATCTAAATCATCATATATCATCATATATCATCTATATATGAGCTATATATTTGGTATTCATCATATCCATCACTGTGGAGATACACACACATATTCAGGTGTCAGTGTTAGAGGAGTTTGATCAGTGAGAACGTTAACATTGTCTGTGTTAGTGATGATCAGCTGCTGCTGGTTTTCTATAATAAATCATAAATAGAAGCAGACACACTTTGTTCCGTTCACAGTTTGATTTGTTAAACATTTGTTGGAATGAATCACTGACTTTAACTTAAACAATAACACTGAGTCACTGTTTCATCTGTTCATTTAAAAACCACATCCAGAGTTCAACTTTCAAAAGCTGCTTTTACACTTACAGACAGGGGGCGGGGCTTTCACCAAACACAGCCAATCACAGGAGCTTCTGCTCAGGGATTCCACCAATCAGAACGAGTCACCTTTTACCTCCAAAAGACCCAGAAGCCTCTCCCTCACAGACTAATAATCAGTATTACAGTTTTTCTCAATTGTTTACACAGAATTCATGGTTTTTGAGACACAATGACCACAACATGTAATTAATGCATCAACGCCCTCAAACACAATTCATGTTTTACACTCAACTTGCACTTCTAAAACACACTTTTTTCAAATCACTACACACAATGCTCTGCATTTGACACCATTTTCATGAAGAAAACATCATGTTTTCACAAGGAACACACTGTCATTCTAAATTCTAAGATGGATTGCCTTACTACGTAGTCAGAGCAGTATTCTTAGACTTTACAAATTCATCAAGTTCTACTGTCAAAACTCTCAAACTTCAACTTCTCTGCATTACATTGGATGGAATCCTACTCAGAGAATAGGCAGCAGCACTAAAACTGTTCTGAATATCTACACTGGAGGACTGAGGTCCCCCAAGGGTCAGTATTAGGACCTATTTTATTCAGTACCTACATAAACAATTTCCCACATGTTAATATTCAAATGTATGCCAACAATATGGTAATCTTCACTTAAGCAAGATCTAAAGAGCAAGTTTCTGCTAAACTAACAGAAGCCATGTGCTAAGTATCTGATTGGCTCAACGCTCAATATAAGTAAAACAGTCTTTCACATCTAAAATCACTAAAACTTTTAATAAATCTGCATTTTCTGTAAAAACAGAAGTGGAATTCTCTTCCAGCTGATATCAGAGGAACATTGTATGGGATAAAAAAATGTCTCCGTTAAAACATTGCAACAATAGTTAAAAACCTGACTTTGTTTATTTTGCATAACAGAATCTTACTCAGGGTTTAATCTTTAATGATGCTGCTACGTATCACTATTTGTGGCAGGGTTGTCCCAAAAACACTCCAAAGAGTTAGCAAAACACAGGCTTAGAAGATTTAGTGAGGTTGTATTTACAGCCAGCCAGGTTGTATTTACAATGAAACAAAAAGAAACAGGTTGAATAAGAGTCCTTCCATGACTCATCAGATTAACTCAGTCATCAGACCTGGTGTTACCTGCTCTGTAACCCAGAACCAACTCCTCCCACTAGGCCACAGCAGACTGTATTTAAAGTAAAAGCCCCTCCTACTGGGCGTCATCAATTTTGTGATTTATTTTCCCCATAGAATAGTTTCTTCGAAATAAACCATTCTAACCATTTTAATCCCCCTTCATTAATGTATAGGTTTTTAATTACCTATTTTGAATTAAATCAAAACACAAAATAAGTCTTATTTTCACACAGAAACAAATAATATATCAATTACCTGCATCATGTGACCTTAGCGATATCGATAAACTATAAAAAAGGCAGAAGTGAGGTGCTCCGTTTCCTCATCCATACATGGGACGACTGCAGGTCAGAGCGCTTTGAATGTATGTGTTTCAACAACTGTCCTATGACTGTGGAAGGAAGGAGAGGTTATGTTATTTAACTGTGTGCACCCAGAACCGCTGTCAGAATGGAAACGTTTAGAGAATGACGTGTGTGCTTTAGAGCTGTGTGTGTGTGCGTGTGTGTGTGTGTGTGTGTGCGTGCGTGCGTGAGTGTGTGTGTGTGTGTGTGTGTGTGTGTGTGTGTGTGTGTGTGTGTGTGTGTGTGTGTGCATGCGTGCATGTGTGTGCGTGTGTGTGTATGTGTGTGTTTCGCGCAGTCCATTAGGTCATCCCTCTCCTCCCGGAGGTTACCAATGTGCAGAAACCTTGACAGGTAGTCAGCCACCACATTTGCCTTTCCTGATCGGTGTCGGATGAGGAACTTGAACAGCTGAAGACAAAGATACCATCGGGTCAGGCGACTGTTTTGATCTTTCATTGAGTTGATTCACGTAAGGGCACGGTGATCTGTTTCCAGGTCAAACTCTCTTCCAAGAAGGTAGTAACGCAGGCTGTCCATTGCCCACTTGATGGCAAAACAGTCTTCCTTTTCCACAGTGGAATACCTGGTTTCTCGTGGCTGTAGTTTACGACTGAGATACAGGATGGGACGCTCTTTACCAGGTTCTCCTTGCCCCAAAATCGCTCCAAGGTCCACTGCTGATGCATCTACTTGAACCAGGAACTTTTGGTTAAAACCTGGACTTTATTGGACAGGTGAGGAACACAGCAAGATCTTCAGCTTGGTGAAGACCATTTCACAGTCGTTAGACCAGGTTACTGGGTTTTTCTGGTCCTTATTCGTGAGCGCTGAGTGATGCAGCAATGGTTGCAATTTGTGGCCCGAAGAAAGACCGTGCCTCCTTCTTGGTCCGAGGTTGAGAGCACTTCTGGATAGCTTCAACCTTATCCACTTGTGGTCGCACCTCTCCTCGGCCTAGTAGGTAACCAAGGTAGCAAGTTTCCTGACGTGCCCATTCGCATATAGAGGGGTTAAGAGTCAGCCCAGCTTCCTTCATCTTTCCCAAGATCAGTACCAGATGTTGAACATGATCCTCCCATGTGTTGCTGTAGATCACAACATCATCAAGTTAGGCAGCACTGCAGTGTCCACACTCCTAGAGAACCCAATCCATTAATCTCTGGAAGGTGGCTGGTGCCCCATGGAGACCAAATGGAATTACTGTAAATTGGATAAGGCCAGCTGGTGTCATAGGGCGACCGTGGCTCAGGTGGTAGAGGGTCGTCTTCTGATCGAGAGGTTGGGGTTCGATCCCAGTACCTGACTATGTGTCGAAGTGTCCTTGGGCAAGACACTGAACCCTAAGTTGCTCCCAGTGGTCGACTAGTGCCTTGCATGTCAGTCCTGTCCCACTGGTGTGTGAATGTGAGAGTGATTGGGTGAATGAGCTGATATGTAAAGCGCTTTGAGACTGTTTCAGTGTGGTGATAAATCTAGTCCATTTACCATTTACCATAAATGCTGTATAGGGTCGGCTTGACTTCTCCAGAGGAACCTGCCAGTAGCCTTTGCAGAAGTCCAATGTAGTGATGTATTTTTCTGCCCAAATCTTCTCCAGTAGGTCATCGATTCTTGGCATTGGGTAGGCATCAAACTCTGAGATTGAGTTTAGTTTCCTAAAATCAATGCATGTGCGAAGGGATCCATCCTTCTTAAAAACAATCACTACTGGGCTGCAACATTCAGAGTTTGATGGCTCAATCACACCCAGCTTCAGTATCTCTGTTGGTGGATTGGTTGGCCCTCCTTCAGGCGGATGACATGCTCAACCACTGTTGTTTTTCCAGGGCTGGCAGAAAACAGTGATGAAGTCTGCTTGAAGAACTGGAGAAGCTGGTCAGCCTGTACTGAAGTTAGATGAGCCAGGAGAAACAGGCGGTTCAAGAGACAACAGACCAATGTCCTCTTCATCTTCCAGGTTTACGTCCCTCACCAGCATAGCCATCCCAGGGGACAGGTCTGGACGTTCTTTCCACTCCTTTAGAAGGTTTACATGCTATATTTGTTTTTGTCTTTTCTTCTCTGGTTGGTGGACCTCATAGGTGACTGAATCCATCTTCCATGTAATGGTATACAGACCTTGCCATTTTGCCAGGAGTTTGCTGGTTGAGGAAGGAAGTAGCAGTAGTACCCTCTGTCCTGGCGTTGGCGGCATGATTTTCTTGTGCCACAGTCACACAGACTACTGTCGAGGTCTGGGAGCGATTGGACACCAGCTTTCGCTTGGGCTCTGGTAATGACAGGCATGAAACATTGACATTTTCCACAACAGTATCAACCTTCCTTTCATTCTCATGCAGCAAATCTAAAAGCACAGGTAAGTCACACCCCAAATGACATCAACAGGTAGATTTTACCCAGGTCCTCACCTCCACTGGAAGCATACGAAGAAGCTGTTCCAAGATGATGGTCTTGCCGATTTCCTCCTTGGAATGCTGTTCCGGCCTGACCCAACGTCTGTAGAGCCCTTTTAGGTGGTGGTAGGTCTCTGTAGGATTCTCACCAGGCGGGATAGTCTTGGATCTAAACTGCTTCCGGTGAGATGTCAAACTTTGTCAACAGGGCTGCTCTCAGGTCTGGGAAGCAGTGGGCTCTCTCTTCATCCATTGCAGTGTAGGCCTCCAATGCCTTCCCGGTTAACAATGGAACAAGTCGGCAGACCCATTCACATTCAGGCCACTTCCAAGTCTTAGCAATGCACTCAAAGCACAGCAAAAAGTTTTCAATGTCCTCACCCATCTGATACTGATTTTATTGTATTTATATTGATCTACAGCTTTTATTATTTATTATTTTGTACTTTCCACTGTACTGCTGCTGCTGAGAACTTAATCTCCTTTTTATTGTGTATACATACACAGTGTAAAATGACAAATAAAGGAAATCTGATCTGATCTGATCTGAGGAAGCTGAAATCCCAGTTCCCTCTGTTCATGTCACATTAGCCACTACCAAACCACGTGGAATCAGACACGCCAAGCATGGCTACACACCCAACAATAGAGGCCAACCGACACCACCGGCCCCCCCCTCAGACCCCCCCCCCAGGTCAGTCAGTCTGCTGACCCACTAAGGACACAAGTCCTGGTTTATTGATCCTTTCACCATTGATAGGATTGTAAATCCATCAGCTGTCAGGATCAACTTGACAAACAATAGGATAATTCATCAAACTTTCATGTTGACTGGGAGGGTTTTGAACCCGATCAGCGCTCTCAGGTTCCCAGGGCTTTTATTCTGGACCCGTCCCTTATTGAAGAGTTTTATAGGGACAACCCTGATGTCCCTGGTAGGTTGCCAGGAGGCTCCCATTAGAGAAGGAGGTGTCTTTGTGTGTTTTTTTTGCTCTCCTGATTGATGCACACCTGTTTACCACCAAGTCATCACTGCAGTATAAATCCTGGTTCCTCTCACCTCTCAGTGAGTCCTATCGACCAATCCACGCTCTCTGTCAGCCAGGCTCCGCCTCCATTTGTTTCCATATTGGACCGTTCAATCACCATTTGTCTCTACGGTCCCAGACCCTGCTTCAGCTGTGTGTTTTGGGTTTTGGTAATGAAACACTTCGTTAATTCTGCATTTTTTTGGATCCCAGTCGATCTTGTTAGTAAAGTGTTTTGAACATCCATCCATTTTCAGATCAACTTATTCCTGTTTGTCAGGGTCGCGGGGGTCTGCCGGCACCAATCTCCGGCTCTTGTTTTGAAAAGTAATAGGTTATAAACATCTATTCTATGTGTGTTGTGTTTGTAACATCTGTAAGTTTAGAAACATGCTCCACAAGCAGCTGCAGGTCAGAGAGAATGTTCCTGAATAAGGAACAACTTTATTGGGATTTTCAGTTGAAATGAACAGTGAATTTTCCCAAATATATGATTTCATTATCTTTCTATAAATACTTGTTTCATTTTTTTTATCTGCTGTTACATTGAAAAAAGTCAAAGGTTAACTTTAGCTTCTTCACATAACCCCGGTTCACTCAGTAATATGAGTGAAATGTTTCACTATGGGATGCATGCTATGCTGCAGCCCTCAGAAGCAACTATCTCATAACACCAATCCTGATTGGCTGGTGAAACGTATCCGTCCGCCTCAGCTAGTCCCACCTACCATAAGTAGTGATTGACGGCACTATGTTAATCAAAATAAGCACCTCTTCCACTCGCACAGCAAATAGGGTTGTCTGGTAAGACATCTCACTCATATAACTCAGAGAAATGGTTTAATGTGAATAACCTAAAGTTCTCTTTCATCATATTATGTTCGATGTCTCACTATGGGATATGGTAGCTCCCATATTGTAGACATGCTTATCACGCGTACACCAGCCCTAAGGGCAAAGTTTTGTTCTGATTAGGACAGCAAAACCGTGCTTGCCACGCATGGAGCGGAGCCTATAGAAATGGAAAAACGTGCAAAAGGTCCTGAACAGACACTGCCCTGAACAAAAGTCCAGGATGTGGCTGAAGCCCGAGTTGAGTGTGCGTGCAGACCCACAGGCGGCTGCAGACCCTGACTTGTATAAGCCTAAGTAATCGCCTCCACCATCCAGTGTGACAGGCGCTGCTTTGTAACAGGCTTTCCTTTATGGGGCAGAGCCCAGGAGACAAACAGCTGATCGCTCCCCCTGAAGCTCCCTGTCACATGTCCATGTACGTACGACTGCACAGACCGGACACAGCATACAAGGCCACTGCTCATTTTCTGTGATTCAGAAAAAGCCATGAGGTCATTAGGAGAACATGAGCCCACCACCTTCGACACGAAGGCCGGGTTGGGCTTCAAAATCATCCCCCATCACAGACCAATGTGGAGTCACCAAGATCACTGCGTGGCCGCGCTCCCTCACCCTGGACAGGGTAGGGGGCAACAGAGCCAACAAGGGGGAATGTGTAAAAAAGCAGGAGCGGCCAAACGTGCACTAGTGCGTCTATGCCAAGGGGAGCATCCCTTCTGCACAGGGAGTACGTTTTCTCCCGAGGCAAACAGATCCACCTTGGCCCATTTGAAACGGGCCCACAACTGTTCCACCATCTCTGTTTGCACCATCCATTCCACGTACAACGGCGCACCCTTGGACAGTAGGACCACACCTGTGTTCAGGACTCCCGGGATGTGCGTCACACTCAGTGAGAGGAGACGCCCACAGCTCCACAGGATCAGTTTACGTGCCAGCAAATGTAACCGACGACAGCGCAACCCGCCCTGGCAGTTGATGGAAGCCACAGTCGTCATATTGTCCATCCTCACCAGGCCATGATGTCCCCCTGAAATCACGGGAGGAAACGTTTCAGAGAAAGGAAAACCACTGAAAGCTCCAAATAATTTGTGTGAGAGTGCTGGAGGTCCACATTCCAGTGGCCCTTCACAGATCGGCCCCCGTACACCCCGCCCTAGTCCGTAAGGCTGGCATTCGTGGAGACCACTTTCCTGGACATGACGGTGCCCATAGGCACACTGTGCATCAGGAAAGCTGGGGCTCGCCAGTGGTGCAGAGCCGTGGCGCACTCTAGCGTGACCAGCACTCTCCGTGCACCATGACACACGGGAATCAGCCCGCATAATGCCACTAATGCCACAACTTCTCTTCTGCTTCTCGCGAAGCATTTTTCTTCTCCCGCTCCCTATCTGACCTTGCTGCCAGCTACCTGTTTGTTTTGTCTGCTGTCAGTGCTATTAGGAGACTCTCTCTGTATTCATTAAAAACCGAAACTATGGAATTGGTCAGCTGGTAACTTAGTGCTATTGATCAAATTTTCTCAATGAGTCCTGATGGAACGCTTCCAGTCAGATACACGATGAATTTCTGGGACCGGTGTAAGGTTGTGTGCCTGTCTTTTCTCTCCGTTGAGGACGTTGAGGATATTTACATGATTGGAATCATGGTAGCAGGGATGCTGCTAATTGGAGCTGGCAACTATTTAATATATTGTAAAATCTGTATTACGTTGGCAGCTATTTTGATAAGACTCCCACTCATCACTGAAGGTATGGGCAGAACACTGAACTCTGATACTATCATGATGAACAAACTTAAAAGTAAGCAAGATCCTACTTTGGAGAGTTTGCATACATTTGAATCGATCTTGGAAAGAATGGAGAGAATGACTCTGCAAATTGTTGTTTGATCCCACAATATTGGATTACTGTGACCAGGACTCCAAGGCTACAGGAAAGAATGCTGGCCTGTAACAAAAACAAATCACCAGAAGCTATATTAGATTTGTCTGTGGACAAGTAAGCTATCGAGTTCAATCTAATCAATCCTGATTGGCGGATGGACGCGTTTCACCAGGCAATCAGGATTGGCGTAATGAGATAATTGCTTCTGAGGTCTGCAGCGGAGCGTGCCTCCCATAGTGAGACATGGAACGTAATATTATGAAAGAGAACATTGTCCCATATCAGGTTCATATATGTTCATGGAATCTTTAAGAAATTCATGATTTCTTCTGCTTTATATTTTAGTTGACTAAACTTTGATTATAATTTAGTTGGCTAAAACTTCACTATAACTAAAAAAAGTTCTGAAGACTAAATCTGGACTAATATGACACCATGATGCCACAAAGAGCCTGAGACATAGGAGAGAAAATTGAAGGACTACTAACAGGTACCTGACTAGTATCATGTGATCTCAGGATTAAATATATGCTATATAAAAATAAATATAAATATCCTCTTTACAAACACAGTCAGACTAAAAGGACTTGGTCTTTGGTTAGTATCAGTACCAGAGGGTCAGAACCTGAAGGTCAGTACCAGAGGGTCAGAACCTAAGGGTTGGTACCAGAGGGTCAGTACAGAGGGATACTACCTGAGTGTCAGTACGTGTTTAGTCTTGATTCTTCCATTCTTCCTGGGCTCAGACGTCACTCGTGCTCGTCTCAGTGTTTTCCGTGTGAACCCGAGCTTGTGTCTCGGGTGTCTCTGTAGCTGATTCCTCTGTAGCTTTGACCACTCCAGGGTCACTCCCCCGTCTTAGTCCAAAGATTGTCAAACTCTTCTTTCTTTTGCCTCCAGTCTGAGGTGCTGCATTAAGGTTCTCTGTTGGTGGTCGGACATCCTTGAACATGCTCCTCAGATTGTAAATGCTCTCTTTCCTCCCACCACTCTCATGGAGCTGGTCCAGATGTTCTCCTGAAACAGTTTTCTTATCATTGTGCGTCACCCTAAACCTGCAGTAAGGAAACAGATGATTTGTTTGATAAAGCTGCAGATACTAATGTTATCTGAACACATTAAGGACAATTGTTCCAGTTCGTGTGTGCTTACCTTCCCACAGAGAAGACCGTCTGTTCTCCAGGGCGCTGCCGGAGGCGAGGAGTTCTGCTGTGTCTGCGGCCCTTCTTGGACCGACCCTCGGCGCACAGGTGGCAGGAGTTGAGCTCCATGCCTGAGTGGACTGTGTGGTGATGGGCAGGAAGGCCAACAATGGAGTCTTTACGAGACCTAACATGAGCACATAACAGCAGCAGGATGTTGAATGATCTATAGACATTAATCAATTATCATCTATCTATTTATACCGCTTATCTTTGTCAGATTTATCTCTAAGGGAGAGCCCACCCTAAGAAAGACGCTCATTTCAGCCGCTTGTACCTGTTAATCTTGTTCTTTAGGTCATGACCCCAAAGCTCATGACCATAGGTGATGGTAGGAACCAAGATTGGTGCATACTCCGCATCACTAAGACGCAACACCAATCCGCTGATTCTCATCCCGGCCGCTTCAGACTCAGCTGTGAACTGATCCAGTGAGAGTTGAAGGTTACGGCTCAATGGTGTCAACAGAATCATATTATCTGTAAAATCAGTGACCCAATCATGAGGCCCCCAAACCGGACCCCCTCAACGCCCTGATTGCGCCTAGAAACTCTGTCATAAAAGTTATGAACAAAATCTGTGACAAAGGGCCGCCCTGATGGAGTCCAATCCTCACTGGAAACCAGTTTGACTTACTGCCGGCAATGGTGACCAAGCTCTGACTCCAGTCGTACAGGGAACAGACAGCCCGTATTAGGGGGTCTGTGACCCCGTACTCACAGAGAACCCCTCACAGGAATCCCAGAGGGACACGATCAAATGCTTTCTCCAAGTCCACAGAACACGTGGACTCTGTTGGGCAAACTCATACCCTCAACAACCCTTCTGAGGGTATAGAGCTGGTCCATAGTTCCACAACCAGGACGAAAACCCCTTTGTTCCTCCTGATTCTGTGGTTCGACTATCCGGCGGACCCTCCTTTCCAGTACCTCTGAATAGACCTTACCAGGGAGTGAGGAGTGTGATCCCTCTATAGTTGGAACACACCTTCTGATCCCCCTTCTTAAAAAGGGGGACCACCACCCCGGTCTACCAATCCAGAGGAACTGCCCCCAATGTCCATACAATGCTGCAGAGTCATGTCAGCCATAACAGCCCCACAAAATCCAGGGCCTTGAGGATCTCTGGGTAAGATCTCATCCACCCCCGGGGCCCTGCCACCTAGGAGCTTCTTAACCACCTCGGCAAACTCAGAGATAAGGAGTGGCTACACTCCGCTTGACCCGTCAGTACCTGTCGGCTGCCTCTGTAGTCCCACAGGCTAAGAAGGCCCAATAGGACTCCTTCTTCAGCTTGACTGCATCCCTCACCCCCGGTTTCCACCAACGGATTTGGGTGTTGTCGCCACGACAGGCACTGACTACCTTATGGCCACAGCACCAGTCAGCCGCCTCAACAACAGAGGCACGGAACATGGCTCAATGTAAATGGTAAATGGTAAATGGACTAGATTTATATAGAGCTTTATCACCACTGAAACAGTCTCAAAGCGCTTTACATATCAGCTCATTCACCCAATCACTCTCACATTCACACACCAGTAGGACAGGACTGCCATGCAAGGCACTAGTCGACCACTGGGAGCAACTTAGGGTTCAGTGTCTTGCCCAAGGACACTTCGACACATAGTCAGGTACTGGGATTGAACCCCCAACCTCTCGATCAGAAGACAACCCTCTACCACCTGAGCCACGGTCGCCCAACTGTCTTTCCCAAGACACCGGAGGTGGGAGTTGAAGCTCCTTCTGACAGGAGACTCTGCCACATGTTTGGTTCTGCCAGGTCTAACCAGCCTCTTCCCCTGCCACCAGAGCCAAATCACCACCAGGTGGGGATTGGTTGACAGCGCCGCCCCTCTCACTCATACAGTAACACAAACATTTACACTCACTCATTCAGTTACTCTCACACACACGCACTAGCCTCTTAAAATATACTTAGAAAATGTGAAGGTTTTCTTGCACTAATTACTCTGTGTTTTTATGCTCATTTTTTATTATATTTCTATTTTATTCTAATATTGTAAATACCTTATTCTGTTATATCTTTTTTTTTAACTTTATTTTTATATATACATATTTTATCCTAATGCACCATGAAGTTGAGCTGGCACTAAGCAATAAAAATTTCATCACTGGTAGTGATGTACAATGTACAAAGTGCATGACAATAAAGAATCTTCAGATCTTCAAATCTAAAGAATGGATACTCTGAGCTGCTGTTTGGCCCATAGGCACAAACAGTCAGGATCCATCCCCCCACCCAAAGGCAGAGGGAGGCTACCCTCTCATCTACCAGAGTAAGCTCCAACGTACAGGCCCCGTGACAGGGGGCAATAAGAATTGCCACCCCTGCCCGGCGCCTCTCACCTGTGGCAACTCCAGAGTGGAAGAGAGTCCAACCCCTCTCAAAAATACTGGTTCCAGAGCCCTTGCTATGTGTCAAGGTGAGACTGACTGTATCCAATCAGAACTTTTCTACCTTGCTCAGCAGTTTGGGCTCCTTCCCCACCAGAGTGGTGACGTTCCACATCCCTACAGCCAGCTTCTATAGCCGTGGGAAATGAATCACCAAGGCCCCCGTCATGGCCTACATGGGGTCGTGGCCTACCTGGGGTCATAGTCTGTCTGGGAGTCGTGGCCTACCTGGGGTTGTGGCCTACCTTCGGTTATAGTCTACCTGGGGGTCATGGTCTACCTGGGGTCATAGTCTACCTGGGGTCGTGGCCTACCTGGGGTCATAGTCTACCTGGGGGTCATGGTCTACCTGGGGTCATAGTCTACCTGGTGGTCATGGTCTACCTGGGGTCGTGGCCTACCTGGGGCCGTAGCCTACCTGGGGTCGTGGCTTACCTGGGGTCGTGGCCTACCTGGGGTCATAGTCTACCTGGTGGTCATGGTCTACCTGGGGGTCGTGGCCTACCTGGGGCCGTAGCCTTCCTGGGGTCATAGTCTACCTGGTGGTCATGGTCTACCTGGGGTCGTGGCCTACTTGGGGTCGTGGCCTACCTGGGGTCGTGGCCTACCTGGGGTCGTGGCCTACCTGGGGTCATAGTCTACCTGGTGGTCATGGTCTACCTGGGGTCATGGTCTACCTGGTGGTCATGGTCTACCTGGGGTCATGGTCTACCTGGGGCCGTAGCCTACCTGGGGTCGTGGCCTACCTGGGGTCATGGCCTACCTGGTGGTCATGGTCTACCTGGGGTTGTGGCCTACCTGGGGTCATAGTTTACCTGGGATTGTGGCGCACGCACACATTCTGGTTTCCCAACATCTCACTGAAAGCTTCCATGTTTGCTATGAGAACAAAATGAATAATTAATAAATATTAATGTCTCGTAAACGTCTGCTATAAAGCAACAGTCATTAGAAGTTAAGAAATCATCAATAAATGTAGAAACAGTGTTTGATCTGCAGCTAGAATTAACAACACACTGACTTCAGGTCATATTTATCACCTTCATTTTCAATTATGCTTTTGAGGATCCGCTCCACTGTGTCCTGGTTGTCTTCATGTTCCTCTGTAAATGATAAGAAACACTTGTTTATAGTGGAAGTGAAATCAGCAGCACACTTGTTTTTACACATTTTTATTCTCTAACATATGCTTTATATTCTCACATGTTGTTATACATGTTTTTCTTGCTCCTTCTCCATATGTGTGTAAATCACTGAACATTCAGTCTGACACTGCTCTCCTTCGTCACAGTTACACTGTGGGTGGAGCATCTCTGAAATGTGGGCGTGTCCAGTCAAATCTGGCCTGTTGTGTATTCTCCATCTGTTTAAAGTATTCATTCACCCATAGTTAAGACACGCCCAGTCACAATAGCCCCCACAGCGCTGCACATCCATCATTCGTCCGTTCATTCATAATCCACCCATCCATTAAGGGGGGGAGGGGGGGTCTGCTGGTGTCTTATCTCCAGCTCTAATTGGGCATTAGGCAGGGGTACACCCTGGACAGGGCACCAGTCCATCACATAACAACACACAAACACACACACACACACACACACAATGATAAATAATAATAAATGATGATAAATAATGATAAATGACAATAAATGATGATAAATGATAATAAATTATGATACATAATGATAAATGATAATAAAATGATGATAAATGATAATAAATGATAACTAATGATAAATGATAATAAATGATGATAAATGATAATAAATGATAATAAATTATGATAAATAATGATAACTGATAATAAATGATGATTTCATTTTTTTCATTTTAGTATTTATTAAAAAGAAAAATGCAACAACAGCATTTACACGAATGAAAAGGAGCAGAAAGAAGTAAAAACTTATAATGTCTGCCCCCTATCAACACAAAATTATTTACAGTTCTTATCGTCTTATCAATTACAAGACATCAAAACACAAAATACTAAATAAAGTTGATCTGCTACTCTGCAGTGTTATATTTCTGTAACATTGATAATTTAACATACTTTTTAAACACTAAAATGGACTTAGAAGTTTTAATTTTACAATCAAGACTGTTCCACAGTGTGATTCCTTTGATTGAGTTACATCTTTCCTTTACAGTCGATTGAAACATGGGTTTTGTAAAAACCTCAGAACCTTTTAGTTCATATCTACTTTTTCTCTTGGTGAATCTGTTTTGCAAATTGTTGTGTAAACTTTCCAGATGAGCTTCATACATGGTTTTTTTGCATTCATTCTCTACAATTTGTAGGACATCTTTTAAATGTTTTCATGAATATAATAAAGTGGTGTCATCCACAAATAGAATACACCTAAGTAACTGAGACACAGACACAATGTCATTTACATATAGAAGAAAAAGTATAGGTCCTAGGACCGATCCTTGTGGTACCCCGCAACGTTGTTAATTTGGACAAACTGACTTCTGTTTTTTAAGTAGCTGGTAACCCATTGGTGGGCCACACCTCTTATACCATATTTATGTAATTTATGCAACAATATCTTGTGGTCCAGCATATCAAACGCTTTTTGAAGATTTACAAAGATGCTTACTAAATAGTGCCTTTTGTCTATAGCATTGGTGATTTCTTCATTTAGTTCCATAATTGCTGTAGCAGTTGAGTGATTAGGACGAAACCCATATTGGCTATTACTTAAAATCTTAAATTCATTTAGAAATGTATTCAGTCTCATCACAAATAACTTCTCCAGAATTTTAGAGAACTGTGGAAGTAATGATATTGGTCTATAATTAGAAAATTCAGATTTATTTCCTTTTTTAAAGAGTGGAATAACTGGCTTTTTTCATGTGGTCTGGAAATATCCCTGAAGTAAATGACAAATTACAGATATAGGTAAAAGGCTCAATAATTACATCTATAATTTGCTTTATCAATACCATATTCATATCAGTATAATCATTTGATTTTTTGTTGGCATACTTCTGGACAATTGTCAATATGTCACTCGCTTGTACACTTTCAAGAAAAATACTGTTAACATTATCTGGTACTGTTCCATCATTGATGTTTCCATCTGGAATTTGTTGTGACAAAGTAGGACCAATATTTACAAAATAGTTATTGAATTCATTTACAATTTCAGTTTTATTGTAAATGTCAACATTATTCTTTGTTAGATATTTAGGAAATTTTGTTTTTATCTTGCCTTTTTGCATGACAGTATTTAATACGCTCCATGTGTCTTTTGTACTATTTTTATTTTTGTCTAACAATTTAGTATAGTAATCGTTTTTTTGCCTTCTTATGATTCCAACTAATTAGTTTTTATATGTTTTTATACCAAACTTCATCATCTTTGGTTCTTGTTCTTAGAAACAGTTTATACAAATAGTTTTTTTTCTTGCAGCCATTTTTCAGTCCATTTGTCATCCATGGATTGTTAACAGCATTTTTGTTGGTATGAGCGCTCGTTTTGGATATTTTACAATCTTTATCATATAGATTAACTAATGTTGTCATGAAAGCCTCATAGGCGGTATTAACATTATCTGTGTACACCCTATCCCAGTTCTGTTTCTTCAGATCTTCTCTGAAGGCCTCTATAGCCTGACTAGATTTATCTCAAAAGAATGTTATAATTTCATCTTGTACAATGTCATAACAGGTTTTCTCATAAATGATAAATATAGGGAGATGATCACTCACGTCTGTCATAGAGATACCACTGATTAATTTACCAGGTAAATATATTGTCAATGATAGTTGTACTATGAGTGGTCACCCTTGTTGGTTTAGTTATCATTGGGTATAGATCTGTACTTTTTATGTCATTCTTAAATTCATTTGATGGTTTCCCAGATCTATATTGAAGTCACCACACAAAATTAATAATTTATTAATTTTTTTAAACATCTCAAGGTTTTTGTCTGTAAATAATTCAACACAAGGCCCTGGTGCTCTATACACACAACAGATCAACATATTTTTACCACTGTTATTTGTTATTTCTACAGTAAGCATTTCCATCAAATTTTCCACAGCAATTGTTTTTTGTTCAATAATTTAACATTTTAGATGAGAATCAATGTAGAGGCTCCACCCCCTCCCTTTTTACTTTCTCTGTTGACATAAAACATCCTTCAATCTGAACGTCATTGATATCAGAGTCCTTCAAACAGCTTCAGTTATAAAATCACTTTAAAGTTATTATCTAACTGACAAAGTACTTCTTTTATTTTTACCAAGTTACACTTTAAACTTCGACTATTAAAGTCTATGATAGATAAAGCTTCATCAAGCACTTTGCTGATTTCAACATTATATTGTTGTACAGTATAATAATTGTATACATTTTCCTCAGGGTTTAGCAAGTCATGTTCAATATAATTTTCTAGATCATAAATGTAATCATTGTTAGTGTCTACATGTGTGTCCATAGTTCACTGTATCTCCAAGTGTATCCAACCTGATTTCTCCATTATCACTCCATCACTCCCGCTATGAATGTCCAGTCTTATACTTCTCAAGTTCCTTCATAATCTTGATGACCTTCGCTGAACCATCTTCTTCCCTGATCCACACGTTTCCATTCCATGTCCATATCCCAGTCATTTTCTTCTGTTTCCTGAGCATCCTCGCCTCCCTTCGTGAGGTGTTTGTTTATATACTCGTTCGTTCCTTTCAGTTTTTTAGCTTGCATTAGTACATCGTTCCTATACTTCCTGCTAATGAATGGAATAACTATAGCAGGTACAGAGTTCTCAGACTTACTGAGTAATGTGTGGGTAGCAGATATTGTCTCTTTGTAAATGTTTATGTTGTTCCCAACAAGGAAACCCACCACCTGTTGCTCCAGTGACTGCAGCTCTTCCCTCGGAGCGTCATACGTTGTCTCTGCTGTAGCTGCCACCCTAGCGTAGGTACGGTGTCGAGTCTTGATCCCAGTAATCACCAAATCGTCCCTCCACGTATATTGTTCCAGTTCATCAATCCTCTGCTCCAGCGCAGAGATCCATGTCCTTTTCTCTCATCATGATTTTCAGTGTTGTTACTACATTCACACGTTTGAGCAGCTGCTCCTGTTGTGACGTCACCTTTGACAATTCATGAAGTTTAATGATCGCTTGATCTCCTCCATGTCGTCTGCCACTGGCATGTTTTTAGATTTGTGTTTGATGTCCGGTTTGCCCAAACTTTAGCCCCAAACAGTTCGTGCTAGCAAGGGTTAGCACGGATAATAAGTGATGATAAATGATGATAAATAATGATAAATGATAATAAATGATTATAAATAATGATAAATGATAATAAATGATAATGTATGATAATAAATTATGATAAATGATAATAAATGATGATAAATGATAATGAATGATAATAAATTATGATAAATGATGATAAATGATGATAAATGATGATAAGTGATGATAAATTATAATAAATGATGGTTCATTATGATAAATGATGATAAATGATAATAAATGATGATAAATGATGATAAATGATGATAAATGATGGTAAATTATGATACATGATAATAAATGATAAATGATGATATATGATCATAAATGATGATAAATGATAATAAATGATGATAAGTGATGATAAATGATAATAAATGATAATGTATGATGATAAATGATAATAATTGATAATAAATTATGATAAATGATAATAAATGATGATAAATGATAATGAATGATAATAAATTATGATAAATGATAATAAATGATGATAAATGATAATGAATGATAATAAATTATGATAAATGATGATAAATGATGATAAATGATGATAAGTGATGATAAATTATAATAAATGATGGTTCATTATGATAAATGATGATAAATGATAATAAATGATGATAAATGATGATAAGTGATGGTAAATTATGATAAATTATGATACATGATAATAAATGATAAATGATGATATATGATCATAAATGATGATAAATGATAATAAATGATGATAAATGATGATAAGTGATGGTAAATTATGATAAATTATGATACATGATAATAAATGATAAATGATGATATATGATCATAAATGATGATAAATGATAATAAATGATGATAAGTGATGATAAATGATAAGTGATGATAAATGATAAGTGATGGTAAATTATGATAAATGATAATGAATGATAATGAATGATGATAAATAGTTAATAGTATGCTAACTGCTGCTAGTCGTTATGCTAACTGCTGCTAGTCGTTATGCTAACTGCTGCTAGTCGTTATGCTAACTGCTGCTATTCGCTACGCTAACTGCTGCTACTAGCTACACTAACTGCTGCTAATAGCTATGCTAACTGCTGCTACTCGCTACATTAACTGCTGCTACTAGCTATGCTAACTGCTGCTACTAGCTACACTAACTGCTGCTACTCGCTATGCTAACTGCTGCTATTCGCTATACTAACTGCTGCTATTCGCTACGCTAATTGCTGCTACTAGCTACACTCACTGCTGCTACTCGCTATGCTAACTGCTGCTACTCGCTACATTATATATATTGACATATTTGCATGTGGAAATCAAGGAGTTCCCATAGCAATTTCACACTGACTCATCTCCACATGAGAAGAGCATACATTATAACATACATTACATGGCCATTAAAGTTGATTCTGATTCTGATTCATATTGCTCAACAGTTAGCATGGCTTTGTATGGTGTCTTGGGGGTTTCTGCTAACCGCTCTCCTTGATTTAGCCTTTTAGCTTGGGCTCATGGAAGGTCAGGGAGAAATGAGCTCCCGGCCTCTGGCTTTCCACGTAAGCATGCGGAAAGGGCAAGGAGGTCCTGGAGTAGACCCATGCCACCAAATATAAGATTGCATGCACATCAAGGTAAAGCATTTTAAAGCCCTATACAAATTCCAATGCATTATTATTGTAAATAAATAATTTAATTTGACAAAAGCAGTCCTAACTGAAAAGATGATAATTGATGTCCTCCTCACCCTCTGTGTTTCCTCCTAGCTCCTCCTCTTCCTCCTCGTCCATGTCAGTACGACATCGGTAGCCTTTCTTCTTCAGCAGGTGACAGATGAGGAAGCCCAGAAGACCAGTGATGAAGAAGAGGAAGACCACCAGGAAAATCATGTAGGAGGGCGGAGCCTGTCTCAGCCCTGGGGCCTCTAAAGGCTTCATGGTGTTAACCTGCAAACACACATGGAATGTGCTGTAACAAAAGTTACCTCTTCTTTTTCTTTTTCTTCATCATGTTCTTCATGTGCTTAACACACACACACACACACACACACACACACACACACACCGCAAAATGTGTTACACACAATACATTTACACAATAAAGGATAAATTACCATAACAATGATGCATTTTATTTTTTTAATTATTGTGGTTTATAATTAATTTATATAAACATAATAGGTTCTCACTCAATGTTTCCAAGTGTTTCCAATCAATGACCACAAATCAAGAGCTAAAGTTGATTATAATAATAATAGAAACATTTATTATTATAGTCACACACACACACACACACACACACAGAAAGAGAACCAACAACCTCCTCTCTCTTTTAAAGACATGAAAGAAAAGCTGCCCATGGTTTTATATTTCTAAATGTTTTTATTGTAAAACAATAATTAAAATAAACTTTATTCATATGTAAAGATATATTAGTTACATGTAATATTCAATAATAAAAATGTTATTCTATAGTTTAAAACGAAGCAGTTATTTTATATTTAAACAAAAGTTTGTTACCTCTATTCTGCCGTCCATGAAACATGATGAAAGTCAACAGTGTCCAAGCAGAGAGTGTCTGTAGATGTGGGTGGGGGTGGGCCCCCCCCCAGGGTTCCTCCCCCCCCTCTTCGGTCTGTCTACACAGCGTGTACAGATGGAGATAAAAAAAAAACTGTAACTATATGTACAGTATCTACATTTATAAATAACTGACTTATTATATCAATATATATTATTTTACATATTTCACTAGACACTGTGAACAAAGTCATTTATCAATATCTCCTTATTTATTTCACATCATTTGAACCTTTGTTGACACGATATTAAAATAACTTTAAAAAATAAAGTGACATCGTAGCTTCTAAGGTTCCTATTTATCAACCAATAAAAGGCTGATTATTAACAGAATGTATTTATATATGAAACATGGTGACTCAACACACATCTATAGAAAGTTGAATATATATATAAATATATATAGTATAATATAGTAAAATCTTATCAGCTCCATGAGCCTTCAACACAAACAGTTATCAGCACATCCAGCTTTGAGGGAGTCTGTTATCACACACACACACACACACACACACACACACACACACACACACACACACACACACACACACACACACACACACACACACACACACACACACACATGCAGGGAAGCATGAGTGACACAAACGCTACACACGTTAAACACATTGTTATTTAAAACACTCATTAATAATTAATATTCATACAGTGAGATCAGATCAAATGAGGAGTGACTTTAGGAAAAACGTTAACTGTTAATATAGAGAACACGCTTTATTACAGAAAGAGAACCAGGCATAACATTTATAGAACCAGGTGTAACGTTAATAAAACCAGGTGTAACGTTCATAGAACCAGGCGTAACGTTCATAGAACCAGGCGTAACATTTATAGAACCAGGTGTAACGTTCATAGAACCAGGTGTAACGTTCATAGAACCAGGTGTAACGTTAATAGAACCAGGCGTAACGTTCATAGAACCAGGTGTAACGTTAATAGAACCAGGCGTAACATTTATAGAACCAGGCGTAACATTAATAGAACCAGGTGTAACGTTCATAGAACCAGGTGTAACGTTCATAGAACCAGGTGTAACGTTCATAGAACCAGGTGTAACGTTAATAGAACCAGGCGTAACATTTATAGAACCAGGCGTAACATTAATAGAACCAGGTGTAACGTTCATAGAACCAGGTGTAACGTTAATAGAACCAGGTGTAACGTTCATAGAACCAGGTGTAACGTTAATAGAACCAGGTGTAACGTTTATAGAACCAGGTGTAACATTAATAGAACCAGGTGTAACATTAATAGAACCAGGTGTAACGTTCATAGAACCAGGTGTAACGTTCATAGAACCAGGTGTAACGTTCATAGAACCAGGTGTAACGTTAATAGAACCAGGCGTAACATTTATAGAACCAGGCGTAACATTAATAGAACCAGGTGTAACGTTCATAGAACCAGGTGTAACGTTAATAGAACCAGGTGTAACGTTCATAGAACCAGGTGTAACGTTAATAGAACCAGGTGTAACGTTTATAGAACCAGGTGTAACATTAATAGAACCAGGTGTAACGTTCATAGAACCAGGTGTAACGTTCATAGAACCAGGTGTAACGTTCATAGAACCAGGTGTAACGTTAATAGAACCAGGCGTAACATTTATAGAACCAGGCGTAACATTAATAGAACCAGGTGTAACGTTCATAGAACCAGGTGTAACGTTAATAGAACCAGGTGTAACGTTCATAGAACCAGGTGTAACGTTAATAGAACCAGGTGTAACGTTTATAGAACCAGGTGTAACATTAATAGAACCAGGTGTAACGTTAATAGAACCAGGTGTAACGTTCATAGAACCAGGTGTAACATTAATAGAACCAGGTGTAACATTAATAGAACCAGGTGTAACGTTCATAGAACCAGAGGTAACGTTAATAGAACCAGGTGTAACGTTCATAGAACCAGGTGTAACATTAATAGAACCAGGTGTAACATTAATAGAACCAGGTGTAACGTTCATAGAACCAGAGGTAACGTTAATAGAACCAGGTGTAACGTTCATAGAACCAGAGGTAACGTTAATAGAACCAGGCGTAACGTTCATAGAACCAGAGGTAACGTTAATAGAACCAGGTGTAACGTTCACCGTGACCCGTGATTGGAAACGGTCACACCTGGGTGGAAACATGAGGTGGTTTTTTTTTCTTCCTTTTTTTAAGATGAGGCAGCTAATCAGTCACAATCCAAACACTCTGACATCACTGGGAGGAGGAGCCACGAGCAGGAGTACCTGGAACACAGAGACAAGAGTTACCACTTTAAACTAGAACTACAATAGAAACTACACAGAACAACAAGAGGAACACAAGGGCTACACACAACCTGACATGTATACAGTATATCTATATTACAGCTGTGTTAGTGGAACTAAAGCTTTAGAATTAGACCTGATGAAGAACAAAAGCCTTTCAAAATAAAGTTTCTCCCCCACTGTAGCTGATGAATCATTTTATATTTTGATAGTGCTTTGAGAGGACGATTGTTGTAATTTGTGCTATAAAAATAAATGTCGTTGAATTGAAATGAAGCAGCTTTTTCAAACCAAACTTTAACAGCCAATAAAGGACCTCTATCCACAAACATAGAACATATAGACTTCAATCAACAAGAACTAAATATGAGAACAATCATTCCTAGCTAACATTTTAATTCACACCCATTGATTGTATTTTATTGTCTTTCTTGCTATTAAAAAATTGTATGATTGTCCAATGCAGAACATCACAGGTTTTACATTTAGGAATCTTAAAAAAACACAATTTATTGTAACTTACATTAATATGATATATCTTAAAGGAATCTTTTTAATTTGTGATTAAAACCCTCCCATTGGTCACAGACCAGTCCACACTATAAACCATCATATATCATTTAAACAATGTCTTATTGTTTAATAAGACATATAATATGTATAAGACATATTATATATGTCTTATACATAAATAATTACCTGCTGGTTCTGTCTCTTAAATCACTTAATTACAAAAAAATTTACATTAATGATTGATACCATCCATCTATCCATTTTCAAACCCACTTGCTCCTGTTTTACATGGTCGCGGGGGTCTGCCGGTGCCAATCTCTAATAATAATAATAATAATAATAATAATAATAATAATAATAATAATACCCCTCATTTTATTTTGAAAACCCGACTCTGAGCGTTTCTTTTCCGGTGTTAGTCCGTGTTGCTTGGCTAAATGATTGTTCTCGAGCTCTTCGTACAGACGCTAAGGGTTAAACTCAGTCTAAGATATCGTTGACTATTAAGCCATTAATCAGAGGTTAATCCTGGGTCGAACCCTCTCTATGGAGTCAAAGTAACTCATCTGTAGCATGTTAGCGTTGTAATCTCGCCCATTAGCTTGGAGCTAACTGCTAATCTAGCTAAAAAACCTCCTGGTGCTGAAAGCTAACAGAGGAGCTAAAGCTAGCCCTGCTCAGTGAGCTAGCTACAGTTAGCACTGGCGTCATCCATGTGAAGGAGTAAGTATTACTATTATTATTAATAATATGCTAGTGCTAGCGGGATGTTAACAGCCTGTGATAGTTTGCTTGTGTTGGGTTTTAATATCTGGTGAAGTCTATCACACAGCTGTGACGTCAACAAACTCTGTGTTAATGTGTGTGTGTGTGTGCTGAGCAGCTACACACACACATACATTAAAACTCTCAGCTGAGCTCAGCTTCCGGTCTCGTGACCTGCTGAAGTTCAGAGTAGAAGAAGAATTAGAGCTTTTTCCACCATGTGTCTGTTATTGATCATCAATAGATAATAATCAATAGCTTTTTAATGTCTTAACCAAACACAGTGATCAGCTAGCTTAGTTTTACTGATTAATTACTGATTGATCATAGGTGAGGCCTGTCAAAGGGTCTAAAACAGTTTATTCTATAATTATTTAATGATAAACATGTTTATACTGACTTTAAAAAAACTAATATTTACTTTATATTTATACATTCTATAGTTTATATTTAATAAACCTAATAACTACTTTATATTTATACATTATATAGTTTATATTTAATAAAACTAATAACTACTTTATATTTATACATTCTATAGTTTATATTTAATAAAACTAATAACTACTTTATATTTATACATTCTATAGTTTATATTTAATAAAACTAATAACTACTTTATATTTATACATTATATAGTTTATATTTAATAAAACTAATAACTACTTTATATTTATACATTATATAGTTTATATTTAATAAAACTAATAACTACTTTATATTTATACATTATATAGTTTATATTTAATAAAACTAATAACTACTTTATATTTATACATTATATAGTTTATATTTAATAAAACTAATATTTAATTTATATTTATACATTCTGTAGTTTATATTTAATAAAACTAATAACTACTTTATATTTATACATTATATAGTTTATATTTAATAAGACTAATATTTAATTTATATTTATACATTCTATAGTTTATATTTAATAAGACTAATATTTAATTTATATTTATACATTCTATATATTATATTTAATAAAACTAATAACTACTTTATATTTATACATTATATAGTTTATGTTTAATAAAACTAATAACTACTTTATATTTATACATTCTATAGTTTATATTTAATAAAACTAATAACTACTTTATATTTATACATTATATAGTTTATATTTAATAAAACTAATAACTACTTTATATTTATACATTATATAGTTTATATTTAATAAAACTAATATTTAATTTATATTTATACATTCTATAGTTTATATTTAATAAAACTAATAACTACTTTATATTTATACATTATATAGTTTATATTTAATAAAACTAATAACTACTTTATATTTATACATTATATAGTTTATGTTTAATAAGACTAATATTTAATTTATATTTATACATTCTATAGTTTATATTTAATAAAACTAATAACTACTTTATATTTATACATTATATAGTTTATATTTAATAAGACTAATATTTAATTTATATTTATACATTATATAGTTTATATTTAATAAGACTAATAACTACTTCATATTTATACATTCTATATATTATATTTAATAAAACTAATAACTACTTTATATTTATACATTATATAGTTTATGTTTAATAAAACTAATAACTACTTTATATTTATACATTCTATATATTATATTTAACTAGGGACCTAACGATTCACTCAACTCCCGATACGATACGATTCGATTTATTTTACAAAATGGGACTGTACATAAATGACTGAAACATATTCCTTTATTTTTTTTGGAAAAATACTGTACTATTTTTCATTGTCAAAAGAATCCCTTGATAAACTATTCAAAACAATGCAATTTAACTAAAAATAAATCTTGAATGAAATAAATAAAGGAATAATACAAATGAAGAAGAAGCTTATTAATTTAAATTCTGGTTCTATAGTAAACAATACAAAACTACATAATAGTTCTTTTTCTTTTTAAAAGTGCAACTGAAAATGTTTTTTGTGCCTTAACATTTGGACTTTTAAAAAAAACAAACAGTCATTGCACTATTTACGTCAGCTATTTGTTTGGACCAGCAGAGGGCGCTGGTAACCCAGTGGTCGGTTGGCATGCAGAAATTCTTGCAGTGAAGAAGAGAAGCTATGCTAGCAGACAGAGCTAATAGAAAAACGTGACTTTTACAGATATTCACGTAATATTATAGATATTCTTTCGGTGCTAAAAGGGTAAGGAATCATTTATTAACATGTTTAAGAGTAGAAGACGACCAGAAAGAAAGTATTAGCAGATTTCGCTCTTTTTTCTTATGTCATAGATTATTGTAGATTGATTTCTGACCAATATATCGATGATCACAGTATCGTCATATCGTGAGATAATCGTTAGCGTGAGCTTTGTATCACGTATCGTGAGGTACCCAGAGGTTCCCACCTCTATTATACACAGATATGCGTGTATAAGTACTGTACCTACATACATACATATATATATATATATATATAGTACATGTACACAAACGCCTACATATGTATATATTAATGCATGTATGAGCAGACTATATATACATAAATGTAATGGGACTGTAGGGTCTATGGGGGCTGAGGTCCTTAGAGTTTTTTTCCTGTCACTGCTGTGTTTACACATTGATGGACTTCTCAGAGCAGGTAGGACAGTTTGTGGACGTCAGACAGGTTCTGAAAGTCTTTGTGGGTGTGTGTGATCAGGGGGAAGTAAGTGTCTCTGAGGTCCTGGTAGCGGGGACAGGAGGTGAGGAAGTGCAGCTGGGTCTCCACCTGGCCCTGGGTGCAGTGGGTGCACAGTCTGTCCTCTCGGGGGGAGCCAGGTCTGTCTGTGTTGGTCTGTCTCTAGGGCCAGGCTGTGCTCGCTGAGTCTGTCATGATAGTCATGATTTTCCTGAGCTGTGGGTTGGTCACAGTGTTCAGGTATTCTGCCATTGTGTACTTCCTGTTTAGGGCCAAGTATACTTCCTGTTTGCTCTGGGTTTGGGTTGATTCTTTCCAGTGGTTCAGGTAGTTTTCTTTTTGTTTTCTTATGATGTCTGGTTGGGGTTCTGTGTGGAGGTTCTGCTTGTGTTTGAGTACAGAGTCCTAGACCAGCTGGCTGAGAGGGCATCCGTCTATGGTCTCAGTTACCGCTTTTCCACCGGGCAGGAGCTGGAGCTAACATGGAGCTTGCGCGTGTTTTGGCTCCGAGCCATTCTGTTTCCACCAACATAGCTCCAGCTCTCGGAGCCAAAAACCAGAGCTACGCTGGTCCCACGTAGCTTCTGGGCTACAGCTCAGCTCTGAAGTGGGCGGGTGGTAGGCGGGGTTATCGACGGTCCTCCAAAAACAAAAAGCAGCCATTTTTTAAGCTGGCGAGCGGCTGGTCACGTTAATGCAAATCTGACAAAAACACATTTAAAAGTGAGTGAAAGAAGACAGAGCAGTGGTCAGAGGAGGAGAACATTGTTTCCTGGTTCTGTGGGTGTCTGAAGAGGTTCAGTCGATAGTGGGCGGAGCCCCACGGACTGAAGAGGTTCAGTCGATAGTGGGCGGAGTCCCATGGACTGAACATAACTACAGCCATGGAGGAGCTGGTCCTGTAGATCTGTTAATAATGGTAAGTTTTATTTCACCTGTTGTTAAACTATTACCAATATTAACTTGCTACAATATTCCCTCATCAATATTATGAACGTTAGGTCTAACGTGGTACAGGCTAGCCAGTTAGCCGCTGATTCATTCTATGGAAACATCAACATGATCAATATTATCTGTTGGTCCATCCTGAAATATTATTATACACCATTTATTTGAATTTACATTTGTTTATGAATAAATGAAACTATTATAAAGAATCTTATTTTCTATTCCTGGACAAAACACCAGATTTAAAACTCCAGATCTCATCAAACTCTAAACTATCCAAATGATTTATAAAATAAAGGTTTATTTATAAAAGTGTTGCAGAAAATATTTTTAGAGAGAAGGAGAAAATAATTTAAGAGGAAAACTACATTTAAAGATGAAATATGTTAGAACAACAGTCAAAAGGATGAATAAAACAATATCGGGGTTAAATTATGGAACAGCGTAAGTGATGAAATAAAACAACATAAACCAAGCTTTTTAAATCATATTTCATTAGTAAGTTTAAGAAAGAAGAGCATCCATTTTACCTAGGACAGCAATAATATATAATGTGTATATAATGGTATAAAATATATTAATATGTAACAAACATAATAAAAGGTTTTTATTCATTTATAAACTGCCCTTCTAAATTTAATTGATGAATTAGTTTAATATTAAGTACATATCATATACATTCATGTGTATGTATGTATATATGTTTGATGTGAATGTATAAACTGTATATATAAAACTTGTGTAGATTATATATTGTTAAAATAGTAATATAAGGTAAATATGTGTGTGTGTGCTTATCTAGAGTTTTGTTTAGTTTTATTGTGATAAGGTAGATTTATATAAACTTTGCTTCAACCTACACACTTTAGCTTAAGAATTACACAATTGTTTGTTTTTGTATTTTCTTATTGTGGAGAATGCTGAAATAATTAATAAATTCATATATTATTTTTAATGCTTCTGTGCAGGAAAAAAGGAGGAAGATGTTAATGCAGATGTTCTTCATGGAGCAGTCAGGGACACGGTTCATGGACCAGAACCAGGACCAGGACTACGTCCATGGTCCATAACCTCCAGCTCATGATGAAGTCCTCAGCACTGGTTGGACTGGTGTTGGTTCTGGAGCAGATAGAGGCAGACTTTGGTCCTTTCTAATAGAAAACCTACAATTATTTATAAATAAATGTTATTATATAATGAGTTGGTTTGTAAATACATTTTTACTTTGTGTAAATAAAGTTATTTATTCTGTATTCTACGAGATCTTTGTTCATTGTCTAATACCTACTTGTAAACACACACATGTGTTTTATTTTATTCAGAATTTGTTGTTTTATTTTATTTTTTTGCCCTAAGAAACATAACCTGCTGTAACACACACTATTAGGTTTGTATTTTTTATTTTTTTATGTATATTTATAGAATTGTAAAGTTCATATAACACTGACCTAATGAGTAGAACATTTAAATAGAATGTAATGGAGATTTCCTCAAATCAATGTTTATTGAAACAAATCAAACAGCAGCAATAGATATAAAACCAATGTGGATCAATAAGGTGTCGTTGATCATTAATAACATAAGTTAAACAACATGATGAGGACACACACACATATTTAAATACAGCATCTCTTCAGTCACACACAGTAGGTTCTCAGTCTAAATGTATATGAATGAATGACATCAGAACATGTATGTTTGACACAAACTTGTTCTGATTCTGGTCGTATTGAGTCTCAGGAGGAACGCGGTCACGAATGTACAGAGTCAGCATTAAGAGCATCTACAAACATAAAATCAACTTATTGCCTTTATCTGCTGTACAGGCATAGTAGAAGCTAAGTAGCTTAGCAAAGGCTAACACTAACACGGTCATTGTAAAGCAATAAAACGTCTTTGATAATTACCCGTGTTCAGACGTTGTCGCAGATTCTTGTGACTGATGAAGACGAGTAGAGTTGTTCAGCTGAATATTTACATAGGATAGGATAGTATTCATACGATGTCAACAAAGACGTTAAAGCAGTGGTTCTCAACCATAGGGATGGGCCGCGGCCGCCAACTAGTGGGCCGCGATAAACTTTCAAGTTTTGCACCGGTGGGCTTTGAGGTCAGTGGGACCGCAATGCAGCTTCCCACCAATTGGTGGCAGTGAGGCGTCATTCAGTTTTTGAACACGCTCCAGCAGTGTTGCCAGATTGCCAGACCGATTGCATAACCGCCATATTGGATTGTGACTGGCGCAAAGGATTGTGGGTGATGTGCTCCGGGCTTCCTGGACGCGGTCAGATGGCAGCAGCCAATCATGTCAGCTCTCCTCTTTTAGTATTTCTTTAACCTATTTTAGACATGTTTTGTGTTTTTTCTTTAAATGGGTCAAATGCTGCTGTGTTTTGCACACAGAAAGCCCACGTTTATTACTTTAGTGTTTGTTTTTTTGCTGTTTGGTGAACTTTTCTGAAGTTCATCAGGTGACCATCCAGCTACAGTCGTGGTTTGTTTACACCAGGGATCAGCTGTTAGCTCTGCGTAGCCCTGCTCTCCTCTACGCGGACATGCCAGAGATTCCAGTGGAGATTCAGAGAAGAAGAGGCTGCAGTGCAGGGCGTAGGATCCAGGAGAGGAAACGGAGGTACCGACCATGTTACTGTCGGTTATTAAGGGGAATGTCCATTCCATGTCCAACAAGACAGATCTCGCGGCGCTGGCCCGGCTGCAGAAGGAGTTCAGGGAGTGCAACCTCATGTGTTTTACTGAGACCTGGATGGACGGACACCAGACTCTGTTATCACCCTGGGAGGTTTTAACTTCTACGGGCTGACAGGAATGTGGCTGGTAAGAAGAGACGCAGACGCATTTGGTGCTAGCTTCTTCCGGACATGCACAGTGAGTAATGCAATCGGTCTATTGGGCAAGTTTTTTACGTCAGTCGGGAAAAAATACTGTAATGAACTCTGTTGTGGGGAGATTCCCTGCGTTCTGATTGTTGGGGGCGGAGATCCCATGAACAGCTGAGCCGATTGAGATATCCCTCACCTGTGTGAAGAGTGGACTGTGTGTTAAAAAGGGCCACTAAAGCACCCCGGACTGAAGCCGGACGAGCGACTGTAAAGTGGCAGTGAAGTCCGAGGCGGAGGCTACAACAAGCTTCGCTGACGAGCGTGGCTGAAGGCTGTGGTCTTCCTCGTTCTGAAGCTGTTCGCAACTTTAGTGTTGCTGACAGAGAAGACAGTTAGATAGGGGAGCTGTTCCTGGGAAAGGAGGGGAGGCTGGATGCCTACTGTAGATAGAAAGCGGGGGGGATTAGACGCTGCCTCTGCCCCCACCAGGGTCATCTCAGAGTTAAAGTGATCCTCTGCCGCCCTCTAGTGTGTGGTGGGTTTGACCCTGGTTCCAGTGGTCCTGAAGGGTGTGCATGTGTTCCTGGTTTTAGTGTGCTGTGAAGTGGTGCTGTGACTGTTTGCAGTGCAGTTTATTGATAAGGGTCCAGTCTGTTAAATGGTTCTGGGGCAGGGCCACCTGGGCCAAAAATTTTGGCTGTTTTTGTCTACATTTGGTGAGTTTTTAATATTGTGAACAGTATTATCTCTCTCTCTCTCTCTGTCACTCTCGCTCTCTCTCTTTCTCTCTCTCTCTCTAATAAATAAATAGCCTAAGTAAATACATAAATAATTAATTGGTTGTGAGTTGTATTTAATTGGCATCTGTTTTTTTTATCTCTGATTTGCACTGTGACTGATTTTGGTAACTGTAACTCACTCATTCTATGTGATTTGCTCATTGAATTAAAAAGTAATTTGTGTTTTGTGTGTTCAAAATCTCAATCAGCTGCTGTGTGGTCAGGTCATTGTGCGTCTTTCAGCACCACAGATGAGGAATGCGACGAGGAGGAAAAAAAAAAAAAAAGAGGGGGGGGGGGGGGGGGGGGGGGGGGGGCGCGCTCTGTATCTGCATCATTTTCTTTTGTTTTAAATTGTTTTGCATGTAGTCCTCATGCAGGTCATTTGTGGTGTAAATAACATTATGTATTAGGCCTACACGGTTTAAAAGTTCACCTTTTTACGTACAGTTGGCATTAATACTAATGTGGGCCTGGCGCTAGGATGCTAGAGGTTCATTTGCACTTTGTGTAGCCTATGGCTGATTTACTGCGCTCTTGTTGGTTGATGCAGACATGCAGCTGTGTTATGATTTTGCGGGGTTGCACGGGTGTCTGGCAACTTTGTAGTTTAGGCTGTTTTTTTTGGAATAGGTGGGTTCTAAGATGTGATTGGGCAGGAAACTGTCAAACTGATCTGGCTACACAGAAACAGCAGCAGAAGAAGACAGGTGCAAGCTTTTGGCTGGAGCCTTGTTGTTGTTTTAGCCATAACAGCATCTCTGCCATGTGATTGGCTAAAACAAATCATGGTGGACAGGCGCTTCGCCCAATCAGCTTCAAGCATTCTGTTCATGTCCCTCCCTGCTTCTGAAAGGATTCACCTGACACAGCCCCAGATTGATGTAGAGAACTGGAGTTAGAGGGAGGGGCTACACATCAATCCGGATCTTGCCACGTTATGAGGGGGGGCATGTTGGGGAGAAGTGTTGGCCTCCAGGTAGATGTTTGTCCCCCTCGGTGCTGGTGGTGTCCTGTTCCTGTCCTGTCCTTGCATTAAGGTCTCCACAGACTACAATGTGTCCCCTAGCCTGGAAGTGGTTAATTTCTTCTTCTAGGATGGAAAACATGTCGTCTTTGAAATACAGGGACTCAGTTGGGGGAATGTATGCGGTATATAAGAAGATATTTTTCTCAGTTGTTTATTTCAAGCCAGATATAAAAGGTTCCTGTCTTGGTTAGTTTGATGGAGTGGATCAGCTCAGATGTGAACCATATTAGTATCTCTCCAGAGTCTCTTCCCTGCTTTATTTCTGTTAGCTTGGTGGTTGGTACTACAAGCTCTCTGTAGTTTGCAGGGCAGCCAGTTTGAGCGTCTCCTCTTTGCCATGTCTCCTGTAGGATGATTATGTCTGTGTTAGTGATTTCTTTGGTGAAGTCTGGGTTCTTACTCTTAAGGCCAAAGGCTTTTGACTTAAGACCTTGTATATTCCAGGATGAAATGGTAAAAGATGTCTTCCATTTTTATTGTGCAGTTTTTTCAGGGGATTTGGGCTTTGACCATGGGTGTGTAGAGCTCACTCAGCATCTGGTGTATGCTCAGATCGCAGAGTGGGGCTCTGCCAGGTGAAAGATTGGGGATGGTGCTGCTGACAGCCTGTGCGTATGTGTGGTGTGGGATTGGCAGAAGTGGGTGGGCCTGGCCAGAGGTGTCGGGAGATGTCCTGTGGCTGAAAGGGTTCCTCTGGATGTCAGCGGGATGGCCTCTGGGTAGGAGCAGTCCTCTGTCTGCCGCAGGATAACCTCTAGGTGGAGCAAGTCTTCCGGGTATTGGCCACGGTGGGGGGCTCCTGTGGGTTGTCTTCAGTCTGCGGTTGAGTGCGACGTCCTTTAGTGTCTTTGCAAACTTTGGGACTGCTGTCTTGCGGAAGTGCACTTCGTCATGCAGGTTGTGCATGTCCAGGGTGGGGTGGGGTGCCAAGTAGAAATTTGGCTTCAGAGCACATTCTCTGGAGATTTGTGCATTTATTCTTTGGATGAGGGCAGGGTGGAAGTCACTTCTGGGCAACAGGGTAGATATGACTACCTTTGTATTGTGGAAGGTGGACAAGGCTTTCTCCGTCTCTCTCTTTATAGATTTTGCCACTTCCTCTCCCTGTGTTCTCAGGTTGTTAGTGCCGGTGTGGATGATGATGTGGCTGGGGGACCCCAGGTGACCTTCTGTCAGCAGCTCTATAGCACGTTTTGTGTTCTGCCATTTGAGTTTTGAGGTTCTGTGGTTTGGAAACAGTTTCTTCTCTTCAACATATCTACCATTGGAGTCGAAGAGGAGGATGAGTTGTTTCTTGTGGGTGGGGTTGTGTTGCTTGTTGAGAAGGGGGCTGCTGGGTTGTGTGTCTTTGTCTCGTGGTGGTGTTGTGTTGCTCGGTCTGTCGTCTAGGTCTTGTTGCTCAGCAGTCACCTCTTGACTTCATCTTGGAGCCTCTGCGGTTTTTCTCTGAGCTGCTTGTTCTCCTGTTTTGATGTCTCCTTGTTGATTTTAAGTTGTTTTACTTGTGCCCAGAGCTTATGTATCTCTTTGTTTTGAGAATTCCTATCTTTCTTTTAGCTTTTTTATCTCAGCCCAGAGAGCAGACATTTCTCTCTCTCTGTCCTTGTCCATGGCTTTGGGTATGGAGGTGTTTTTGTCATCTGTCTGTCCTGGTTGGAGCATGATGATTGTGTGCTCCATCTCCACCTGCCTGATTTCTAGCTGTGTGAATTTGTCTCTCAGCTCAAGGAGCAGGTTGGGCTTTGTGGTGCTGGATTCAGAGCTGTTATTAGCGGACAACAGTCAGCAAAAAGTTTTTCTAGGCTGTTTTTTAAGAGATTCTCTTTGAATTTCTTCCTTGATGAGTCATTTGTGTATTTAACTGGGAATTTGATTTTGGTGGCTTCTGTGTTGGGGTATTTGGGTTCCTGAGGTACTTCATTAGCATGTGTGACTAGGTCATTGAGGTGCTCAGCCTCCATTGTAATGGTGGGTGATTCTACCCCCTTTCTTGACACCTCTGGACTACCAGAGGTCGCAGTTTCACTCACTAAACTATGTTTCCCAGTCTTTGTCGCAGCTTTAAAACAGTTCTGTTCAATGTATATTTGTTGTTGACAATTGAATATAGGTTGGGTATTACTCAGTTGTGAAGCAGTGGCACAAATCCAGCAGTACTCACTTAGGGTGTACTCACACTGGCAACCAGGGCCGTTCCTAACCAGCTCTGTGCATGTGTGAAACCATGGGGGGCCATTGTCTGGCCTGCATAGGTGTGAACTGCACCACAGGGGGGTTAACGGACCGATGTGTCCTGCTGGAAGAGGTGGTCCAAACAGCGTGCCAGACTGGCACGGTTGGCCGCGCATGCGCACGCACAACTCGACCCGCGCGCAAAATGTGATGACGTTGCTATCGCGCGACGCTCTACGGCACATAAACATCCGCATTCCGCAATGATAGCGGTGTCAGAAGTGCTCGTTAGCCAATTAAAAGTTCAGAGTTGGCGTTACCTGATATATATGGACAACACCACAGAGAACTCATGGAGGAAGAGGACAACATGACCGTCAGGACTTCTCTTTGTTCAGCCGGGACAGTGTAGCAGCTCATCATCAGGTCCGGGTATTTCCGAGGGTATAAATATACATATAAACACATATTACTGGTATATTAACCCATATAAACCAGAAAATATGGAAATAGGACATTTTACTGCTGTAAATGTGTAACATATTACTGGTATTTTGTGGACAGGACACATGAGGTTGGTTATTATATAACCCAGAAAAAAATGGAAATGGGACATTGTACTGCTGCTAATGTATAAATAATATAAATATATATATATATGGTGTTTCAGTGTTCTGGGACACATACTCACTAACTCTGTAGAATGAAAACAAACACAGTGTCTTGAGGAGCAAAGTGTAGTGTATTAATTTATTCATCTAAATGTAACCAAAAACAGAACATCACAAATACAGCCCAAATAAATGAAATGTCTGAAAGAAAGGTCATAATTTTACAAACAAAAATCAATAAGCCAGAAATAAAGTGCAACCTTTTGCAAAATGTAACATGAACCTTAAAAACAAAACATTTAAACATTGGAAGTACAAGGATGGGAATATTATGACAGCAGAACCTGGAACAAGACTGTAAACTATTTATTTATTTTTAATCTTATTTTATTTCTCTTCTTAGGTCGTGTCGTGTTAGTGAACATGTGTTAATACCAATTATCAGTATGTGGAGTTCCTGTTAGTCCTGCACAACTATAATGAATTGATCAGAAATCTACATGTGTCCTGTTCTCATAATACCAGTAATATGTTACACATTACAGCCGTAAAATGTCCCATTTCTATATGTTTTGGTTTATATGGGTTAATATACTAGTAATGTGTTTATATGCATGTTTATACCCTCAACATTACCATGGAATTTTGGGTTTTACTCAAACCCCTTATCATCACGTCTCTGCAGAAGAAGACCCTCCACTGCACCTCAGCACTTTAACAACTCACTAATTTCATAATTTAAATAAACTATTTCTACCTTTGTTTTTCTGTTTACATGTCGTTTACTTTGTATTTAATAAAATAGTTTCTCTAACAGTTAAATCTACACATTTATACTGTATATAATACACATACAGGATGATGTGTAACAATAATCAGTAAAATTAGCTGTAAACACATTTTGTAGAACTAAATATAAAGTTATGATGTGAACAGAAAGAAAGGAAGACGAACCAGATAATTATAAACTTTAGAATATAATACAATCATAACTTTTAATCATAAATATGACTCTTCTCAAAACAACAAACTTTGATATCTTTGTCACACAATATCTAAGCTTCCAGTGAATAATTTACAAAAAAAAAAAAGTTCACTGATGGTGACATTGAGATCTCAATGTCATCAGTGAACTTTTTTTATTTGTAAATTATTCACTGGAAGCTTCTCTGGTGGTGTGTGCAGTGGTTATTATTATTATTATTATTATTGTATGAAGCCAACATTACTGCAGCTCTGCACATCATTGTTGTCCTGTTAAAGTATTTTTATACAAAGACTTAAAAACAATCTGAAATTAGTGCTGACTCAGTAAATCACCTTTATTATACATTATAACAATCTGTTCCTTAAGTCTGTAAATTATTGAAACAATTAAAAACATCTAAAAAATAAAATGAAATAATCATTTAATATACATTTCAATAAATAAGTGCATCCCATTCTGTCTGTTGTCTGTAGAAGTGATGGGTCTAGACCTGATGATGAAACTAGGATCAGCTCATGGTTTTAATGTCCAGGGAGGGGCGTGGCCACTCTGTATGGACTTAAAGAAGAAGAAATAAAAGAAGAGTTAGATAATGTCATGTTCATCAAAAGGAAAACTGAAAGTGATGGAGATAAATATGATCAGATGGACACAGACACACAAAGTTTAAACAAACACACAAATAATCTGTCCTAAACTGTCTCACACATTAAAATCATCTATTTACACTTATATTAATGTACACAAAGACTAGCTCCACAAAATCAGAACATTTATTGATCCATAAATTAAACTGATCTTACCTTTATAGGCTCAGTTTCCTCCTTTGTTTTCAAATCCATTTGAACCTCCATTCATGGTGGTTTTTATCATCAGAGACTCTTTCATTTTTAATAAATCCACCGTTATTTGGTCTGTTTTAATCTTTCTTTCTCACTCACTTGGTTCTCTCTGTTCCTCGTGTCGATTTCGTCAAAACAAAACGGCATCTTTAATGTTTCTGTTACGTGAGTAAAATTACCACAATGTACCAACACTGGCTGTGTCGGTACATCATAAACTGGTGGAATTTCTGCGATAGAACAAATATGAGCAGAGTTACAGTTATTTAAATTAACGTGATGCGTTCAGGGGCCCTGGGAAACCCAGTCCGTGAAAAGAGCACGTGTCAGGGTAAATCTTGGTTTATAGTTACACTACGCAACAGAAAATATGAAATTAACAGAATGTACTGTCAACAACAAACCCAGAGTCGCTTAATGGTGACGTAACGCCATACGTGTGTCATAAATTAACATGATGATGTGTTTCTCTGTGGGAACCGAGTTGAGCTGGTGATCACGTCTGTTCTACCGTGTCAGAAAAGGGACAGGGAGGGGGGGATTCCTGCTGTGAGCTTAGAACGGCCCCAGTTGCCAGTGTGAGTACACCCTTAGGTTCTCAGTTTCCAGATGGTAGTTCTGTATTCCCTGTGGAAAGACAGTTTTTGGTCAGTTCCTTTGTGAGTCATTGGTGCAGAGTATTTCCCCAGGTGATTGTGTTCAAAAAGTTTGCAAAAGAAAAAATAATCCTTATATCTTTTGGTTGGAGAAAATCCCAAGATGATGTGATTATTTTAGGGTTCTTACAATATTGTTGAAATAAATTCCACTTTGGAAGCGTTTTTTTTTTGTGGTTTTTTTAACAAAAAATAACAGGAGCTCAGAGGGGCATGACCTTCCTGCCTGACTATCTCTCTCTCTCTCTATATATATATATATATATATATATATATATCATTGTTGTGCATATATATATATATATATCCCATTCATTGTCTCATCCACACTGTGGATCTTGTGATGATGTCATAGGTTCTCTCAGAGCCAACAGCTCAAAGTTGACAGGTAGTCATGATAATCCTGAGTTTCATGTTAGCGTATCCGAAGTTTGTTAGCTGAGCTTGAGCTGCTTGGCAGAGGTCTGCGCTCTCAAAGTGCTTTTCTAGTTATATCTGCTTTAGGATTGGGTTTTTTTCCCAATATGACAGATTTTTCTGAAATGACACTTTTCCGAATCTTCTTCTTTCTGCAGGTCTTTGATCTGTCACCATGGCAACCTCCCAATGGGACCTCCCTCCAGAGCTTTGTTGTCGGCCGATGGCGTTTGTAGCGTTGACGGGTCTAGACGTGACTTACAACGCTGTGCATCGAGCCATTTGGGACGCGTTCTGTGCCAATAGACGCGCCGACAGGGTCCCCATCTCCTTCAAGGTCCTGCTGGGGGACCACGAGTACCCCAAGTGTCGCACCAAGGTACACACACAAAACCACGACTACCCCTTGGGCCTGTACTACCAAGCTAGATTTCCTCTTATTGCGCAACCTTTCAGGATTTAATCAGTGTGTGCTGTACTACGAAGCTGGATAACGTCTTATGGAGCTAAATCCCCATGGTAGCGTTGGCTAAGTCATGTAGCACAATCAAAAAAACACGCACTTCCCTTTTACTTGAGGCAGTGTGCTGGATCAAAAAGGTCCAAAAATGTTAAGAAGAAAAGAAGGTCCGCACAACTGCGTAGTTAGCTCCCAATTTCAGTTTTTAATATACACCAAAAGACGTGACGTTTCGGGCTGACCGCCCTTCATCAGACAACGACCTTCTTTTCTTCTTAACAACCTTGGCTAAATCACCGTGGTAACTTAGGCTAAATCCCCATGGTAACTTAGGCTGAACGACTAGCCTAGTCTGGACCAGGTTTTGTTCTGACTAGCATCTGAGGGAGTACTAAAGCCCCGCCTCCTGACCAATCAGTTGTCTTATAAAAGGAGCTGTCCAATAAAAGGAGGATCATTGTGAACACGTTAACGTATTGTGTGGTGATGCTAAGAGCCTCAGTCCTGTAGATAATATAAATATATTCCACCTTATGATGTAGATCTGTATGAACGCAGCATCAGAGACACAGACCAGATCAAAGAGAAAGTGATCAGTGCCTGTTTATTCTCTATTTATAATCTCACTAATTTAATCATTAACACTCATCAATTCTTGCATTAATTACTTTCAGCTTTTACTGCAGCAACAGTGTTATTTTTGGTCTGAATTATGGATTTTTTTTTTTTTTTTTTTTGAACTTATCTTTATTGAAAATCTTCAATACAGGTCAAATACAACAAAAGAAAACCCAGTAGTATCAGACAAAATGTAGGCACATCATACATTACTCCTTATATCTTCAAAGTAGAGCCAGCATCACAGTGGGGGAAGAAAGAAGAGAAGAGACAGTTTATAAACATACACGTGCATCTTCCTTCCTTTCTTTCTTTCAACATGGAATAGTATAAACAAATCAGCCATTAGAAATGTATCTTTGCATTAAGGACCATTTATCCATGAATACATCAACTTTCATTTGCAGTCTTGCTGTTATTTGCTCCATATGGTTCACTTCTTTTAGTTTGTTCTTCCATTGAGTAATAGTGGGGGGCTGAGGCTTGAGCCAAGAGACCGTAATCATTTTCCTTGCAACTAAGAGTAGTATTCTGAGTATAAATTTAATATCATTTAATCTTATGTTTGGGAAGAATTCCCAATATTAATAAATTAGGTTCTAATGGGATTTCAATGTTGAGACAATTCTTAATTTCTCCTTCTATGTCTTTCCAATAGTTAGTTAATTTTGGACAGTCCCAAAACACATGGGTATGGTCTCCCACCAGACCGCAGCCCCTCCAACACCGATCAGAGGTTCCACCAAACCTAGACGTGACAAAGGGGGTTCTAAAAAATATAATTTTAGTTTTCCACTCAAATTCTCTCAGGCTTGGACTATTTGTTATTTTGTGTCCCTCCCGCAATGTCCGTTCCCAGTCATCATCTTTAATTATTATGTTCATTTCTAGTTCCCATTTTCTCTTAATGTCCTGTGTATTCTCTGTATTTTCTTGTAGTAATTTGTAAGCATGAGATATGTATCTACTGTTAATCTTCCCCTTTATTACATGAATAAAAAATTGCTCTAAATTTATGGGTGGAGTTTGTAACAGGGTTATGTAATTATGCTTAACAAAATAATTCCTTACTTGAATTATGGATTTTAATTCTTAATATTCTCTCTGTGATTGTTATTGGTCTGATGCTGCTAACTCCGCCTCCTGTCACAGGAACTCACACGTAGCCAGGCTGAAATCCCCTGGTTAACTTAGTGAGTTGTAAATAGGGGTGTCCTGATCCAATATCAATATCAATATCGGTACGATATTAGCCTGAAACCGAATATCGGATATCAGATTAAAATTTCCGTATTTTCTGATTTTCAAAAAAAAAAAATCTGTTTTTCTTTTTTTTCAATTCTTTTTTTATTTATTTTATTCATTGGTAGAATACTGTAGATATTATGTTGAAGGTTAAAATGTATGTAACCAATTGTTTAATAATAAATGGCTCAGTTTTTCTCATCCCTACTGTTGCTGACTATTGTTCTGTTTGAGTGACATCACATGATCAAACCTTTTCTAACATTCCACACGACAAAATAAGTCATTATTATTTTTAGATTAAAGAAAAAACCAGCATGTATGATTCACGCTGATATCGAATCAATATCGGTATCGGCCGATGCGTAGAGCTGCAATATCGGTATCATATCTGAAATGAAAAAGTTGTATTGGGACATTCCTAATCTAGGTTAATAGGAACGCTTCTGTCTGATGGACAATGTTTGGTTATCTAGCTTCATAGTACAGGTCCTAGTGTTGCACTAAGGTAAACACACACAAATAAACAGGTGTGTGTGTGTGTGTAGCGTACGTCCTATGAGTGGTACATTCCAAAAGGGATCCTAAAGACTGGCTGGATGAACAAACACCTGAACCTGGTCCCAGCCCTGGTGGTTCTGTTCTATGAGCTGGACTGGGACCACCCCCAGTGGAAGGAGAAGCAGTCAGAGTGTGCTACCAAGGTGGAGATAGTCAGGTACACACACACACACACACACACACACACACACACACACGAGACATACTGACTAATCAGATGGAGGGAGGCTGTCACACACACTCCATCCCTCCTTCTCCTTCTTCTTCTTCTTCTTCTTCTTCTTCTTCTTCTTCTTCTTCTTCTTCTTCTTCTTCTTCTTCGTGTCATCATGTTTACCACATATCAGAATCAGAATTATTTATTAATCCCAGGGGGAATTCCTTTCATTACAGCCACTTAAGAAAAATCACAAATAATAGAATAAATATGTTAACAAAGACAAAAGAAAGAATAAATGTTAAATAAGTGTATAATTAAGTAAAAGACTGTTAAATAAGGATCAGATGCACACATTACAGTAGAAGAAAATAAAGTAATAATAATCATAATAATAATAAAATACAAATATGATACAAATATTTCCAACAATCAAGCTGTGAAGTTACAGTTTGATCTCCACTGATTTCCTGTGGCGTTCTGTGGAGCACCGTGGTTGGATCAGCCTGGTGGTTCTAAAGGTTCTAAAGATGCTGAAGGTCTTCTGTGACTGACCAGCACATCATGGAGTGGGTGGGACTCATTGACCCAGATGGTCTTCACCTTGGACAGGCTCCTCCTCTCTGTCACCACTGTCAGAGAGTCCAGTTTAATCCCCACAACCTCACTGACCTTGTGGATGAGTCTGTTGAGTCTGTAGAGTCTGTTGAGTCTGTGAGCCTCAGTCAAGAAAGTTACTTTTATTTATATTAAATGTTTGGGTTAGATTGTTATATGTCCTGAGCTTATCATTTTCAAAGAGGTCTTGGAGATGAATAATTCTGCTATCTTCCCATGTTTTTAGATAGAGTGGTGTTTTTCTGTTTCTAAAGTCAGGGTTGTGCCAGATTGGAGACAGCATGTTAGTTTTTAATGGAACATTTGTAATGTCCAGGGCTTTCCACCACACAGTCAGGGTGGAGGCAATCAGTGGGTTTTTAAAGCAGTTATGACGTTTGAGGGTCGCAGTGATAAAAGGGAGATCAGAGAGTTTAATATGTTTGCAGTCTAGCTGTTCTATTTCTAGCCAGGTGTTGTGGTATTCTTTTGGTTTTAGCCATTCTGTTAAATATAGAATTTGGTTTGCTAGGTAATAATGTATGAAATTAGGGGCTTCCAACCCACCCTCGCTTTTATTTTTTTGAAGGGTTGAAAGACTTATTTTTGTTTTTTTATTCCTAGCATAGAATTTTGTAATTGCAGAATCACTGAATCATTCTGATCAGTCATGTTGTCATGGAAACGCTCTCATCATGGCGGAGCGAGCGAGAGATGCTGTGGTAAAGAACAGACGAAGCGGTGTATCAGTCTGTTCCTTAAACAGCTGTAAATGGACTGATGTGCAGACGTGGAGCAGTGAGGAAGAGACTTCATGTAGAGATGGAAATCTCTGATAAACCTAACATGAGTCTATCAGCCCTCCTACCTGCCTGTTCTGATTGGCTGAGTCATCTGAAGGACACCATCAGCCAGTAGGGTGCAGCCTATGTGATGACGCAGCCTTTATGGCTGACATTGATCAGAAGGGGTAGTTTTGCCGTACAGTGATCTGTAGCGTCTGCCTGAGGGGAGGAGTTTAAACAGATTGTGTCCAGGGTGGGAGGAGTCTGCAGTGATGTTACCTCCTCGTTTTCTGACCCTGGACAGGTATAAGTCTAGGATGGAGGGCAGATCAACACCAATGATCTTTTCTACAGTCCTGATTATCCTTTGTAGTCTGTGTCTGTCTAGTTTGGTTGTAGATCCAAACCAGACAGTGATGGAGGTGCACAGAACAGACTGAATGATGGAGGTGTAGAACATGATCAGCAGCTCCTGGGGCAGGTTGAACTTCCTCAGCTGATGCAGGAAGTACATCCTCTGCTGTGCCTTTTTCCTGATTGTGGGAGGTCCACTTCAGGTCCTGTGAGATTGTGGATCCCAGGAACCTGAAAGAGTCCACGGTAGACACTTTGCTGTTCAGAATGGTAAGGGGGGAGTGGCCTACTCCTGTAGGCTTCCTCCTTAGCCTGACTCAGCATCCTAAGTTGAGGTGTGAACCAGGGTTTGTTGTTGTTGTATGTGCAGAAGGTCCTGGTCTGCACACACATGTCCTCACAGAAGCAGATGTAAGATGTTACAGTGTCAGTCAGTTCATCTAGGTCTGATGCAGCTTCAAAAACTCTCCAATCAGTGCAGTCAAAGCAGTCCTGTAACTCCTCCCCCTCTGTCCACCTCTTTACAGTCCTTACTACAGGTTTAGCAGATTTAAACTTCTGCCTGTAGGTCAGGATGAGATGAATCAGACAGTGATCAGAGAGCCCCAAAGCTGCACGGGGAACAGAGTGATATGAATCCTTTATTACAGTGTAGCAGTGGTCCAGTGTGTTAGCACCCCTGGTGGGACATTTTATATGTTGTCTGTATTTAGGGAGTTCGTGGGTTAGATTTGCTCTGTTAAAATCCTCTAGAATGATTAGCAAAGAGTCTGGATGTTGTTTCTCCACGTCTGCTATCTGGTCAGCCAGGTGCTGTAATGCCTCTATTACACTAGCCTGAGGTGGGATGTAAACACAGACCATAACAAACGAGGAGAATAAAACGGTTTACAGTTTATGAAAAAACTCTCCAGATTATGGCTACACGTCTGTTTCAACACTGTAACATCTGTACACCAACCTTGGTTAATGTAAAAGCATATTCCACCTCCCCTCGTCTTCCCACAGCTCTTTTACGTGGTCCGCTCTGAGGAGCTGAAAGTCTGGTAGATGTAAAGAGCTGTCCAGGATGAGTTCACTGAGCCAGGTTTCAGTAAAACACAGGGCGGTGGATCTGCAAAAGTCTGTGTTTCTGGTGTTTAGGAGCAGCAGTTCATCCATTTTATTTACCAGAGAGCCTGACATTCACCAGGTGAATGGATGGGAGTGCAGTGCGTAAGTTTGAGGAGCGCGCCTGCTCGTTTACCCCGTCTGCGTCTACGGCGTCTCCTGCAAATTCCATAGAGAGCTGCTGCTCCTCTGGTGACACTCTCTGCATAACTTTCTGGTTCAATGAGAACCGGTGAAAAAAGATCAGCAGAGGACTGTCCTACGTTTATTAGTTCTTCTCTGGTGAAAGAGACCAGAGAAGGGGAGCAAGAAACTACAAAAATAAAGAACGCTTCTTTCTTTTCCTCTTTGCTGGTTCCTGATTCTTAATTATTTCAAACTTATTTGACATGCTGACCTTTGGCTCCATCTGTTCCCTTAGAACCAGTCTACAAGGCAGGAACACTAAAGTGGCTGTGGTTTTAATACAGAAGAAAACACCTTTACCCCCAGGTACACACACACACACACACACACACACACACACACAAAAAAACACACAAACACACACACACACACACAAACACACACACACACACACACAAAAAAACACACGAACACACACACACACACACACACACACACACACAAACACAAAAAACACACACACACACACACACTCACACACACACACACAGACACACACACATACACACACACACACAGAGACACACACACAGACACACCCACACACACACACAGACACACACACACACACAGACACACACACACACACACACAAACACACACACACACACAGACACACACACACACACATACACACACACAGACACACACACAGACACACACACACAGACACACACACACACACACACACACACACAGAGACACACACACACACACATACACACACAGACACAGACACACACAGACACACACACAGACACATACACACACACACATACACACACAGACACACACAGACACAGACACACACACAGACACACACACAGACACACACACACACACACAGACACACAAACACGCACAGACACACACACACGGTGTGAGTGTTTCCTGGTTGTTTTCTAGGAGAGGACCTGGTAGCCTCAGAGAGAGCCTCTACTCTGTGTAATGCGTGTGATCTATCTGGTAAAAGCCTGTTTGTGTTGCCTCACACTGATCACTTAGTGGGATACATCATAAGGTAATTCATAATTAATAAGAATGTCACCAAACATCTCATTATTACAGTATAAGCTTAGTGTTTTTATCTCACAGGCTGGAGAATGCCTTTTATGAGCACGCACACACGTACTACTACACAGAGATACGCCGTGTGAAGTCACACAAAGAGTTCCTGAACAAGACAACACACCAGGTATGAAACACACACACACACACACACACATGGCTGCTCACTAAAGCCTCTGTTCTCTGCTCCTAATGCAGCTGCTGTTTGTCAGACACCAGTTTAAGATGGCCTTCTTTAGTGAGCTCAAACAGGACACGCAGAACGCCCTCAAGTAAGAAACCAATAACGCTGAGTCACCACTCACACGCAGCACGCCCTCAAGTAAGAAACCAATAATGCTGAGTCACCACTCACACGCAGCACGCCCTCAAGTAAGAAACCAATAACGCTGAGTCACCACTCATGCAGAACGCCCTCATGTAAGAAACCAATAACGCTGAGTCACCACTCACATGCAGCACGCCCTCAAGTAAGAAACCAATAACGCTGAGTCACCACTCACACGCAGAACGCCCTCAAGTAAGAAACCAATAACGCTGAGTCACCACTCATGCAGAACGCCCTCATGTAAGAAACCAATAACGCTGAGTCACCACTCACATGCAGCACGCCCTCAAGTAAGAAACTAATAACGCTGAGTCACCACTCACACGCCCTCAAGTAAGAAACCAATAACGCTGAGTCACCACTCATGCAGAACGCCCTCATGTAAGAAACCAATAATGCTGAGTCACCACTCACACGCAGAACGCCCTCAAGTAAGAAACCAATAACGCTGAGTCACCACTCACACACAGCACGCCCTCAAGTAAGAAACCAATAACGCTGAGTCACCACTCACACGCAGCACGCCCTCAAGTAAGAAACCAATAACGCTGAGTCACCACTCACACGCAGAACGCCCTCAAGTAAGAAACCAATAACGCTGAGTCACCACTCACACGCAGCACGCCCTCAAGTAAGAAACCAATAACGCTGAGTCACCACTCACACGCAGCATGCCCTCAAGTAAGAAACCAATAACGCTGAGTCACCACTCACACGCAGCACGCCCTCAAGTAAGAAACCAATAACGCTGAGTCACCACTCACACGCAGCACGCCCTCAAGTAAGAAGCCAATAACGCTGAGTCACCACTCATGCAGAACGCCCTCATGTAAGAAACCAATAATGCTGAGTCACCACTCACACGCAGAACGCCCTCAAGTAAGAAACCAATAACGCTTAGTCACCACTCACACGCAGAACGCCCTCAAGTAAGAAACCAATAACGCTGAGTCACCACGCATGCAGAACGCCCTCAAGTAAGAAACCAATAACGCTGAGTCACCACGCATGCAGAACGCCCTCAAGTAAGAAACAATAATGCTGAGTCACCACTCACACACACAACGCCCTCAAGTAAGAAACCAATAACGCTGAGTCACCACTCACCCGCAGAACGCCCTCAAGTAAAAGATCAATAATGCTGAGTCACCAATCACACTGTGTGTGTGCGTGTGTGTGTGTGTGTTCAGGTACTACAGAACCTCCTACAGTCTAGTACATGAGCTTAGAACCCATGAGACCAACATCCTGGAGATTAAAACATTGGCTGGATTCATCAACTACAAGGTATGAGTCAGCTCAGTGTACCTTATGTAGAGAAACGTTTCACCCCACCCTAACGTTTAGTATAACACACTCTGTTTTGTGTGGATTGTGTATATATTGTGTATGTGTATATATTTTGTGTGCTGTGTGTGTGTCTGTGTGTTTTTATATATTGTGTATATATTATGTGTGTGTGTGTGTGTATTGTGTATGTGTGTATGTATTGTTTAAATTGTGTGTGTATATATTTGTGTGTATATATTGTTTATATCTTGTGTGTGTATTGTGTATGTGTATATATGTGTGTGTGTGTGTGTGTGTATATATTGTGTGCGTGTGTATATATATTGTTTATATTTTGTGTATTGTGTATGTGGATATATGTGTGTGTGTGTATGTATTGTTTATATTGTGTGTGTGTGTGTATATATATTGTGTGTGTATTGTGTATGTTTATATATGTGTGCGTGTGTATATATTGTGTGTATTGTGTATGTGTATATATGTGTGTGTGTATATATTGTTTATATCGTGTGTATTGTGTATGTGTATATGTGTGTGTGTTTATATATTTTTTATATTGTGTGTATTGTGTGTAGATCTGCAGACTGTGTTTCCAACACAACACTCCTCTAGATGCCATTGCCCAGTTCAGGAAACACATTGATCTGTGTAAGAAGAAGATTGGTAGTGCTGAGCTGGCCTTTGAGCACGCTGCATGGATGTCCAAACAGTAGGACACACACACACACACACACACACACACACACACACACACACACACACACACACACACACTGTTTTGTAGTGTATGTTGTTCCATTCAGTCATAGAAGCACAGGATGTCAAACATTTAAAAAGCTATAAATATATATTGTATATTAATACGTTTACACACAGCATTGAATCAACTTTTGAATAAATTCAATGTGTGAATAAAGACCAGGTCAGAAAACACTGGTTTGAAGTGGAATGATTTCTGTTTAAAAGTAAAAACAACAATGAACACAAAGTTCCAGTGTTTTCAGTAATAATAGTTAAATTCCTCTATGTGTCTCATAATAATCCAGATGTTTACAGTAAATGTTTGAGTCATGTTTGTCACTGCGTATGATGCGTGGGAATGTTCATAAATTATTGTTATTATTTATCATACCCATAGAATTAAACCAGGAAAACTGCACCCACATTTTACACCCACAAATAAACCCCTTATAACACTACAGAGTATATACACCTCTATGTACATCCAACATTCAAACATACTCATTTGGTCATAATCAACTGTACTTAAGCTCCCACATAAATGCATACTTCCGACAGGCACTGTACTAGTATTAATAATTAAAAAGGAGCAGTCAGAATAATCCATGTCACTATAACTTATATCTACCTTTTAATTGTATCTTACTTTATTTTTGACATACATTTATTAATTTAATTATTAGTTTACATTATTTTTTAGTATTTATTTTTGTTTCCTCACAGGAGTTAAAGATTCATATTTTTTTTTAAAAATGATAAAGATTTCCAAAAAAACAGAATTATAAAAATTAAAGTGGAAAAAACGGAATTTGAAAATCAATAAAAAGGATTTTATAGGGCCCTATTTAAATATTGCATCACGTTTATGTTTGGTAAAAAAAAAACCCAAAACCTAAATAATTTTCTTATTTAAAAAGGATAGTGCATATTAATGAACATTTAAATATGTCAGAATTAGCCAAATGCTATGTTGGACTGCAGATGAAATGTATTTATTCTCTTTATTATACAGCTATATGTATTTAATGAGCTTTTTAAATGTACACAACCTGTAGATTCATTTAGTGTTTAAATGGGACAGACTAGTGGACAAGGAAGGTAGTGCAGTGTCTGGTGTCAGATGTCTCGTCATGTGACAGGTTCCAGTCCTTTGGAGAACTGTTTGATGAAGCCATAAAGTTGGGCCTCACAGCCATTCAGACCCAGAACCCAGGGTTCTACTACCAGCAGGCAGCGTCCTACAGCCAGGAGAGGAAGCAGCAGGCCCAGCAGCTGTGTCAGGTTAGCCCCACTAAATCCTACCCCCTAGCTCGAAACCCTACCCCCTACCCCGAAACCCTACCCCCTACCCCCTAGCTCTAAACCCTACCCCCTACCTCCTAGCTCGAAACCCTACCCCCTACCCCCTAGCTCGAAACCCTACCCCCTACCCCCTAAACCCTACCCCCTAGCTCGAAACCCTACCCCCTACCTCCTAAACCCTATCCCCTACCCCCTAGCTCAAAACCCTACCCCCTACCCCCAACTCTAAACCCTACCCCGAAACCCTACCCCCTACCCCCAACTCTAAACCCTACCCCCTACCTCTAAACCCTAACCCCTACCCCCTAACTCTAACCCCTACCCCCTAACTCTAAACCCTAACCCCTACCCCCTAACTCTAAACTCTAACCCCTACCCCCTAACTCTAAACCCTAACCCCTACCCCCAACTCTAAACTTTAACTCCAACCCCCTAACTCTAAATCCTAACCCCTACCCCCTAACTCTAAACCCTAACCCCTACCCCCTAACTCTAAACTCTAACCCCTACCCCCTAACTCTAAACCCTAACCCCTACCCCCAACTCTAAACTTTAACTCCAACCCCCTAACTCTAAATCCTAACCCCTACCCCCTAACTCTAAACCCTACCCCCAACTCTAAACCCTAACCCCTACCCCCTAACTCTAAACTTTAACTCCAACCCCCTAACTCTAACTCCTAACGTCTACCCCCTAACTCTAAACCCTACCCCCAACTCTAAACCCTAACCCCTAACTCTAAATCCTAACCCCTAACTCTAAACCCTAACCCTAACCCCTAACTCTAAACCCTACCCCCTAACCCCTAACTCTAAACCCTAACTCTAAATCCTAACCCCTAACTCTAAACCCTAACTCTAAATCCTAACCCCTACCCCCTAACTCTAAACCCTAACCTCTAACTCTAAACCCTAACTCTAAATCCTAACCCTTAACCCCTAACTCTAAACCCTACCCCCTAACCCCTAACTCTAAACCCTAACCCCTACCTCTAAACCCTAACTCTAAATCCTAACCCTTAACCCCTAACTCTAAACCCTAACTCTAAATCCTAACCCCTAACTCTAAATCCTAACCCCTACCCCCTAACTCTAAATCCTAACCTCTAACTCTAAACCCTAACTCTAAATCCTAACCCTTAACCCCTAACTCTAAACCCTACCCCCTAACTCTAAACCCTAACTCTAAATCCTAACCCCTAACTCTAAACCCCAACTCTAAACCCTAACCCCTAACTCTAAACCCCAACTCTAAACCCTAACCCCTACCCTACGCTGTCCTCTACAGGCGGCTGTGAATTACCCCGCCCCCAACCCCCTGGACAACCTGATTGGAGGATTGGATTTCTATGGTCAGAGACCCTGGAGACAAGGCCACCAGAGTATGTTTGATATTATTGCTGAGTCTAAACCGTCATTCCATCTAATCAATCATGTCTTTTCAAAGGTATTGATCCTCCAGACACAGAGAAGGAGAAGTCAGGGATTGTGGCTCTGCAGATTAAAGAGAGGAACGTTCCACACTCTGTAAGTACATCTAGATTATTAGAGTTCTAGATTGTTACTGTATAGTTCTACATTATTATAATTATAGTTCAGATGATTAATATAGTTCTAGATTAATATAGTTCTTGATGATTATAGTTTTATATTATTATGATTCTAGGTGATTATAGTTCAGACAATTATAGTTCTAGATTGGTATAGTTTTAGATTCTTATAGTTTTAGATGATTATAATTCTAGATTACTATAGTTCTAGATTATTATAGTTCTTGATGATTATAGTTTTATATTATTATGATTCTAGATGATTATAGTTCCAGATTATTATAGTTTCATACAATTATAGTTCTAGATTAATATAGGTTTAGATTATTATTGTTCGAGATTATTATTGTTCTAGATAACAGCTAGCTCTGTGAGCTAGATGTTAGCTCTGTGAGCTAGATGCTAACTCTGTGAGCTAACTGTTAGCTCTGTGAGCTAGCTGTTAGCTCTGTGAGCTAGCTGTTAGCTCTGTGAGCTAGCTGTTAGCGCTGAACCAGTTTGTCCAACATATGGTTTCAGGTTTCAGAGCTGATGTTAATGTTGAACCTATTGACGATCAAACTTAATACTTGACTTTGTTTATCTTTGTTAAATCCTGCTCCTGATCTGATCTGATCTGATCTGATCTGATCAGATCTGATCTGATCTGATCAGACCATGTGCTCTGTTTATTAAAACACTCATAAAGTCAGTGTGTTTTATCTTCATCTCCAGGAGCTGATCATCGCACTCCTCAGTAACGCTGTGGCCCAGTTCAAGAAGTACAAGTGTCCACGAATGAAGAGCCATCTCAGTATGTATCATTATTTATTATTATTAATGTAAATATATCTCATAATAATGAATGAAGAGCCATCTCAGTATGTATCATTATTTATTATTATTAATGTAAATATATCTCATAATAATGAATGAAGAGCCATCTCAGTATGTATCATTATTTATTATTATTAATGTAAATATATCTCATAATAATGTATAATAATGAATAAAGAGCCATCTCAGTATGTATCATTATTTATTATAATTAATGTAAATATATCTCATAATAATGAATGAAGAGCCATCTCAGTATGTATCATTATTTATTATTATTAATGTAAATATATCTCATAATAATGAATGAAGAGCCATCTCAGTATGTATCATTATTTATTATTATTAATGTAAATATATCTCATAATAATGTATAATAATGAATAAAGAGCCATCTCAGTATGTATCATTATTTATTATTATTAATGTAAATATATCTCATAATAATGAATGAAGAGCCATCTCAGTATGTATCATTATTTATTATTATTAATGTAAATATATCTCATAATAATGTATAATAATGAATAAAGAGCCATCTCAGTATGTGTCATTATTTATTATAATTAATGTAAATATATCTCATAATAATGAATAAAGAGCCATCTCAGTATGTGTCATTATTTATTATAATTAATGTAAATATATCTCATAATAATGAATGAAGAGCCATCTCAGTATGTATCATTATTTATTATAATTAATGTAAATATATCTCATAATAATGAATGAAGAGCCATCTCAGTATGTGTCATTATTTATTATTATTAATGTAAATATATCTCATAATAATGTATAATAATGAATAAAGAGCCATCTCAGTATGTATCATTATTTATTATTATTAATGTAAATATATCTCATAATAATGTATAATAATGAATAAAGAGCCATCTCAGTATGTATCATTATTTATTATTATTAATGTAAATATATCTCATAATAATGAATGAAGAGCCATCTCAGTATGTATCATTATTTATTATTATTAATGTAAATATATCTCATAATAATGTATAATAATGAATAAAGAGCCATCTCAGTATGTATCATTATTTATTATTATTAATGTAAATATATCTCATAATAATGTATAATAATGAATAAAGAGCCATCTCAGTATGTATCATTATTTATTATAATTAATGTAAATATATCTCATAATAATGAATGAAGAGCCATCTCAGTATGTATCATTATTTATTATTATTAATGTAAATATATCTCATAATAATGTATAATAATGAATAAAGAGCCATCTCAGTATGTATCATTATTTATTATAATTAATGTAAATATATCTCATAATAATGTATAATAATGAATAAAGAGCCATCTCAGTATGTATCATTATTTATTATAATTAATGTAAATATATCTCATAATAATGAATGAAGAGCCATCTCAGTATGTATCATTATTTATTATAATTAATGTAAATATATCTCATAATAATGAATGAAGAGCCATCTCAGTATGTATCATTATTTATTATAATTAATGTAAATATATCTCATAATAATGAATGAAGAGCCATCTCAGTATGTGTCATTATTTATTATTATTATTATTATTATTATTATTATTAATGTAAATATATCTCATAATAATGAATAAAGAGCCATCTCAGTATGTATCATTATTTATTATTATTAATGTACATATATCTCATAATAATGAATGAAGAGCCATCTCAGTATGTGTCATTATTTATTATTATTATTATTATTATTATTATTATTATTATTAATGTAAATATATCTCATAATAATGAATGAAGAGCCATCTCAGTATGTATCATTATTTATTATTAATAATGTAAATATATCTCATAATAATGAATGAAGAGCCATCTCAGTATGTGTCATTATTTATTATTATTATTATTATTATTATTATTATTATTATTATTATTATTATTATTATTATTATTATTATTAATGTAAATATATCTCATAATAATGAATAAAGAGCCATCTCAGTATGTATCATTATTTATTATTGTTAATGTAAATATATCTCATAATAATGTATAATAATGAATAAAGAGCCATCTCAGTATGTATTATTATTATTATTATTTTTTTTATTTTTATTATTATTATTAATGTACATATATCTCATAATAATGAAGATGAACTGTGTGTGTAACTGTACAGTGGTGCAGATGGGAGAGGAATATTACCATGCTAAGGACTTCGCTAAAGCCCTGAAGTAAGTGTCATTCATTCTGTGATGCTGAAATATGACTTTATGATATTTCATAATGGGATTGGTTTAGAAATATATAGGGGTGTAACCATACTTAAAAATCACGGTTTGATACGTACCTCAGTTTTGAGGTCACGGTTCGGTTCATTTTCCATACAGTATGGAACAAAATGCAAAACATAAATGTTCTTGTTGTTTATTTGGAGCTTTAGTAAACCAACAATGTATTTAACATAGAATATGAAAATAAAATAAAATAATACAGCACTGTAAAGTGCTGCCTGGTAGTTATTCTCAAATCAACAAATTATACATAAAATAAGTTATCCAACAATTAAAATATTCTCAAACATAAAATTCATGAAATATTATAAAAATAAGTTTGTCACAGCTTGTAGTAAACAGAAGTACAGCAGTAACAGTTCCAGCATGTAGCCCTGGTTTAGACCTTCATATAAGTGCAGATCTGCTATTATACAAAGTATGAAAATAAAATCATACAATGCTGTTGTTAAGTGCTGCATGGTAGTTATTCTCAAATCAACAAATTATATATAAAATAGTCAGTGCTACTGCTTTGATAAGTTTTGGTCTAAAGTGTGGATGAGTGGGCGTGGCTTCATCCCGGGGCTCATTCTCCTCCGCATGTTTTTAAAATGAGCATTTTCAACAACTGAATCTGGTTTTAGATCAGCTGATATCAAAACTCTGATGACAGTTGTTATAACTTTAGTCAGATCTGAATGACTAGGCAGAGGCTGTTAAAATGCTGAGTCAGCTGTGTTTACACTGAGGACGTTTTCTTTTTATCACAGTGATGTTCACACTCAGGTGGTGACGTTTCATGTGAGTTAACATGTTCGTTGTGTTCCCAGAAACATACATGATCTCATCTGAACAATGTCAGCACTGCCCTCGTTTTATCCACTGGTCTTTCTATGTTACAGTATTTCACCTGAAGCTGAAATGTTCCCAAGCGACAAGGGGAGGGGCCTCTAGCTCTGGTTTCTCGCTAGCGTTAGCCATGACGTACACGGGCTGCACATGTATCTGCAGGCGGAAGTAAACACGCGACTTCTGTTCTGGGAACTCACCCGTGCACAACCCTGTACCTGAACCCAATACAAATACATGTGTTGTTACACCCTTAGAATTAGGAAATATTATGGATCTACTTTTTTATTAAATATAAACAGATTAGAGAAACCAAATGAAATGACAGCTTCTCAGTGTTGGAAAAGTTTTAGTTTTAACTCATTCACTGCCAGCCCTTTTCAGAGCAGCCAACCTCATATTGCCATGTTTTAGATGATTTTTAAAGACCCACAGAATATTTTGTACTATGACAATCTGAAATCTGACACCAGATTAGACGCTTTAGTTTCATCAGAAAAAATAATAGAGGAAAGTTTCACACAAATCACCAGTTTATGACAAAAAGCTGAGAAAAACGTCTTTTTCTAAAAAACCTATTAGTGACTTTAAAGCATTTTTTTTTTTGCTTTAGTGACACCTCATCATTAGTTTCCTTCTATAAAACTATAAAAACAAGCTTTTGATGGTAACATTATTATTTTACTATCTATGTCACAGTTCCTCCAAGTCTCTCCCCCCGTCATTCTCCACACACGTAACTTCCTCCTCCTCTTTGACATGCTGATTCTCACCGCTCACCCTGTTTTTTGATGGTTTTCTCTCACCATCACCACACTCTCAATAGTCCACTTAGTTCCACACATGCTCTGGTTGAGTGTGAGCTGGTGAGAACTTCAGCATCAACTCTGTAGTGCCATTTTCTGTCTCGTGAACTCCTTTCCTCTCCCTCTGAGCTCTGCTCATCACTGGTGATCTCTCATCCAAAGGTGCTCTGCTGCCACCTACAGGTCACCAGTTGGTCACTACATCACTGTCTCCTAGCAACCACAGCCAAAAAACACAATTAACATCTCTAGACGTCTTTGGAAGTCAACATTACTAAACCAAAAAAACGTCTTCAGAGGCAATGAGGTAGTTTGAAATCTTTATTCACGTGTGAAACTGTAGTGGTTTAAACTTCCTGTTGGGAATGGACTTTAGTGCCTCATCTCCTGGTGTGGGATTAAACTTTGTTCTATTTCAAACAAACACATTTTAAGGTACCTCCTGTAGTGCTATTGTGGACCACTAGGGGTACACGTGCCCCCATTTGATAAACAGTTGTCTAATGTATTCTGAATACTTTCCATCTTCTAATGTGTGTGTGTGTGTCAGGTTGTTGGACTATGTGATGTGTGACTATCGTACAGAGCGATGGTTTGCTCTGCTCACGTCCATCCTGACTGTGGCTTTACGCTGTGCCTGGCTCATGGGCTCTGTCAGGGACTACACACTCTACTGTATGGAGCTGCTGGGCAGAGGTACACACACACACACACACACACACACACTGTAAAAACAATAATAAAAGTATGCAAAGTGAGACTGAACACCAGATTTATTAAATATTTTTAATATGTCATTAATATTTCTAATATTAATGACACCAGGTTTAATGAAGTGTAACGTTCATAGGACATGAAGCATGGGTTCACTTCCTTATAAAGGTCATGTGATCTAAAATACCTGTGGTCACAGAATTCCTAAATGAAATGAAATGTTCATTTTAAATCCAAAAGCAATATTTAAAAAATAGAAACTTTTAATGGGAATAATTGATTGAAATTAAGTAGAATAATCCATGTACCCGTCGTTCTTTGGTCATTTTGTTTCAAAACTAAATTCAAAAATAGAAAAAACAGAGTTTTTTTGTTTTATTAATTTATAACCAGAAACAGGAAAACAGAAAAACCAAATACAAAGAAATGGTGAATTTCTGATTGGTTTTAAAAATCAAAATAACAACGTATTTTATGGTTTTGTTTGTTTGTCTTTTTTACAAAGTGCAGTTGATTCTATATCTATACTGTAAGCAGGTGACAGAACACATTTTTGCGGAGGTACGTCTTATAAATGAACGCATGCCTTGAGATGCGTTCAAAGTCCCTGGAAAACCCAGAAATGTCATTAATGTGTAAAATGTCCTCACACAGCCCTGACACCATGTGAAAACTAAAGGACATGTCTAAAAGCAGACGTATGGTCACCATACATGTCATCATTATTTAGTAATCAATGGAAAATATCAAGTGTTATAGTTTGGTCACATGGGGGAGCTTTAAAACATTTTATTATCATGAATATATGGAATTTTGGTGTTTACCATATCTGCGTTGAAAAAGGAACCTCGGGATGAAATATTAATTTATTGTTGGAATTGTCCCTGTATAAATAAAGTTTCATTGAATTAATATGTGACCTTTGACAAATAAACAGTGGTTGCAAATATCAAAGTACTTCTGTGTAACTCTACTGTAGTCCAGTCATCACATTTATAAACTATCTTAGTCATCTAGGATCTGTGCACCCTCAGAAAATCAGCTGCTCACATTATTTTGACCTGAAATCATCTGATTTTCTAGCGTTTGTAGTTCTTCTCCCGTCTGCATTGACTCCTCCCACCAGAGCGTCATGTTTAAGGAGTGAATGAATCACTATGAAGAGGTTTACACACGTAGAGCTTTGATTCTTTAAGTCAGCGATGAAGTCACCTGTGGTCACACATTTTTACAGTATAGATATAGAATCAACTGTGCTTTATAAAAGACAAACAAAACCATATAATACGTTGCTACTGTTATTTAGATTTAAATCCAAAATATACCATTTTGTTGTATTTGGTTTTCCTGTTTCTGGTTTTAAATAATAAAACAAAACAATCAGTTTTTTTATTTTTTTATTTGATTTTGACACAAAATAACCAAAGAGTGATGGGTACATGGATTCAGAAATTGGGAGTAAATTTTAAATCACAATATTATGTAAAAACATAAATATTGGCATCCTTGGAAAACAAAAACACATTAAACAACACATTTCAACAGATTTATTTGGAAGTCGAACTTTACAATTATCATCGAATTTGTCACAAATTAATTGAAACTGTGATATTTTCAGGGTTTTCTAACGCTTGTAGAACATGATTGAAGTCATTTTTACTCAGATCATTCAAACAAACCTCACATTTACAAAATGATTATTATGTGGTCCCTCCCTGTCTCCTATTGGTTAGATATTATCAGTGCCTTATAACGTACATAATGTACACTTTGTGTTACATTACATTTTATCTTTATTTAAAAACTAACCCTGAAAAAACATGATGTAAAAACAGTTTATTTTTAGATACAGTGAGAAGAAATAGTTTATTAGGCTCCTCCTCTTTCTCTAAACACAACACTTATAATTAATGAATACTGTAAGGACTTGTGGAAATAAAATTCATATTTTAATGAAGCTAACAGCACTAGAACATCTGGATCAATAATAACAACTGACCAACGTTCCACATTTGTTCTCCACTACAGCAGAAACTAGAGGAAATGAGAAGAATAAAGTAATGCTCCATGTTCTTTGTTAAACTTACTCAATGTGTTTGTTTCAAAATAAAAGGTTATTAAAACTCTCTGTGTCTCATGTCAATGATGAGATAGATGGAGAACATGTTTAATGATGTATCAACCATGGTTGGTTTGTAGCTTCAACTTTAAATGATGAGCAGAAGTCCAGGATTGAGAAGAACTTCATGAAGGTTCTGGAGGTGAGTAGATGAAAAGCTACTATATTATATATACAAAGTCTGTTCTACTCTACTATATATCTATGTTATTGATGATGTGTTGATGAACAGAATGAGGTCCCTGATGCAGAACCAGAGTGTGATCCATCATCTGTGAATGCAGCAACTGCTCTATGGAACGACTGTACAGCTGTGACAGGAACCAAGGAGCTGCACTTAGAAGTACAGGACTACGTTCCCTTCAGTCAGTCACACACACACACACACACACACACACACTACAGTACTGATGGTTCCTACCTAGAACCATATCTGGTTCCTTGTGTCTCCAGTCCAGTGCAAGGGTAGATTCATCTCTCCAAGCTTCCATGTGGACCAGCTGATCCTGATCCAGGTGTTCCTCAGATCTGATGGTCCTCATCCTGTGTCTGTCAGCAAGCTGTCAGTCAGCCTCAGTAACCAGGTAGAACACCTGCAGAACCACAACACATGTAGAACAACCAAAACATTTAGAACCATGCCACAACACATGTAGAACCATAACACACATAGAACCATGACACATGCAAAACCACAACACACATAGAACCGTACCACAACACATGTAGTACCTTAACATGTGGAACCGTACCACAACACATGTAGTACCTTTACATGTGGAACCGTACCACAACACATGTAGTACCTTTACATGTGGAACCGTACCACAACACATGTAGTACCTTGACATGTGGAACCGTACCACAACACATGTAGTACCTTGACATGTGGAACCGTACCACAACACATGTAGTACCTTAACATGTGGAACCGTACCACAACACATGTAGTACCTTGACATGTGGAACCGTACCACAACACATGTAGTACCTTGACATGTGGAACCGTACCACAACACATGTAGTACCTTGACATGTGGAACCGTACCACAACACATGTAGTACCTTGACATGTGGAACCGTACCACAACACATGTTGTAACGGGATGTCGTAAAGGAAAGGGTGCCAGTCAGCGTCAGGTCTGACAAATAATAATAAATTAAACTCAAAACAAAATGACTATAACCTGTACAAAACAGAAATAGTATAATGAACAATAAATACACATTTCCACAAAATACACCAGACATCAAGTTCAATTCAGTTTGTGTATTTCACAGGTAGTTTACATTAGGGCTGGGCGATATATCGAATATACTCGATATATCGCAGCTTGTAGTCTGTGCGGTGTTGAAAATGACCATACCGTTAAACTCGCGGACTTTTTTTTTTTTTTTAAATATCTTAGTGGCATTATGCACAAAAGGTGCACTTAAATTTAGTGTTGTTTTGAGATGTCATCTTAATGACAACATGCACAAAAGGGCACTATTTGTTTTAAAATATTGTAGTGGCATTATGTACAAAAAGTGCACTTTAATTTTGTGTTTTGAAATGCCATGTGAGTTGCATCCTGCACTAATGTCTTGTTTTGAAATGTCTCTGTAACAATTTTGCACAGAACGTGTTGACAATTTTATGTTTGAGCCACTCACTGTTTAATAAATACAGTTATGTCAACTTTGACTTAGTTGTGATATCCCCTTTTTTGCATGAAAGTTTAAAATTGGCATATATTAATGCAGTATGATCAAGAATGTTTTAATGTAGACATATAGAATCATCATACTGGTGTGATTTTGTGCATCAAAGTGTTAATTCAAGGGTAATGCAAAATATCGAGATATATATCGTGTATCGTGACATGGCCTAAAAATATCGCGGTATTTATAAAAGGCCATATCGCCCAGCCCTAGTTTACATGATCAGTCCATTCCATGAAAATCCAGTTCGTATTTTACGCCACAACCGGTTTCGTGAATCTGTTCCCTTATTGCTCACACTCGAACGAAAAGGAAACTCCACTCCGGGTTTTACCACGGATCCCACCCTATAAACCAGTGTTTTTCAACCACTGTGCCGCGGCACACTAGTGTGCCGCGAGAGATCGTCAGGTGTGCCGTGGGAAATTATCCAATTTCACCTAATTGGTCTAAAAAAAATTTTTGAAAACATATTAATTATTATCTGCAAATAATATACCATTGTCGAGTGTCCGTGCTGCAGTAGTGACTAAAGGTGCGTGCACACCGAACGCGACGGAAGCGATGCCGTTGCCTTAAATCGTCCCTGATCGGTAGTTTGCACATAGTGGTGCTTTTTTGTCAGTCCATCATTTCATCGCTCCAGCGACGCGATCACTAGGGAACTGTGTGTGTGTGTGTGTGTGTGTGTGTGTGTGTGTGTGTGTGTGTGTGTGTGTGGCCCCGGTAACAGGGTAGAGACAGAGAGAGAGAGAGTGTTGATGACGTCTTTTTTTTCCTTCTTGCTCCGCTTCTACGGTTAAATGATCAACTTAACGGAGATATTAAAGGATGACTTCACTCAGAATGTGTTTGATCAGTAGTTACTGTGGTTTTAAAGAAATTTACCGCTTTAATTTTGAACCTGATACTTTGAGGAAGTAGAACAGCCTCCGCTGCAGCCGTCAGCACTGAAGCGGGAGCGGGAGGGAGGGGCTGCTGCCTCCGCTCTACAGACAGTGGAGGACGGGAGATATCGCTTCACGTCGCTTAAAAAGTTAACATTTTTCAACTTTGATCATGCAAGTCGCGTCGCTGAGGGGGGGATAAATTGACGTTGCGTCATTTACATTGATTTTTAATGTAATCGCATCGCTTCAGTCACTTCAGTCGCGTTCGGTGTGAACCCACCTTGAGAGCGTAATCATGTAAAACTCTTCCATAACACTAGATGGCAGAAGGTAGCGAATTGCATTGTCCGTTGAGACAAGAGAATTAGTGAGGCATGAAAGTGACAGCTGGCGGTAAAAGCATTGTGGGTAAGCGAAACTACGGTGACAGTGATGGAGAAGTTTTTGAAGAGGAAAAATACCAATTCCGAACTGGGCCCTGGACAAAATTCGGACCCAGAAGAGGAAAGAAAGCAAAGACGGTGAGCTCGAGGCAATACAGCGAGAGTTATGTTTCATTTGGATTCTCAGTGTAGAACAGTGAAATCTTTCCCAAATATTATTGCTTCTGTCATAATAAGCACGATATTTCTGTATTCCTGGTAATTAATAATTTTGGACAGAATTAGAGTTTGCAAAACACTTTGACGTTTTCTACTACCTTTAAGACCACATTGTTGTTTCATTTGTTATGTTCAAGCTGTATTTTTGAAGTGGACATGTTAAGTGCACTTTTTATTTGAAAGAAGAAATACAAATGATGATAAAGTCCTTTATTCTTTGTGTTTATTTGATTCCTATTCAAGACACTTTGATGAGAATGGCTATATTGTTAATATAGGCTACAGAGTATCATTTTTTAACATGTTTGGCTGGTGGTGTGCCTCGTGATTTTTTCAATGAAAAAAAATGTGCCTTGGCTCAAAAAAGGTTGAAAAACACTGCTATAAACAACCCGGAAGACACAATAAGAAAAAAAAAACACAAGAAAACTCTTCACTAACTAAAGTTTCAGTCACTGTACCTCCCGTCAGTAGAGTCTGGGTTCAGTTGGGGAATGTCACGGTAGTCACGGCTCGGTACTCTGCAGAATTATAAAATTATAAGTTCGTCGCAAGCATTTTTGCTGCAGTTCTCTTGCCATGTTTCAAGACCACTAGCAACAACTTTCCTCGTGTTAGCCTGCAGGCTAGCTTTAGCTTTCAGAGGGGTGGGGTGGAGGGGAGGAGCGGAGGAGCTTGCATGTGGGTGTATTAAACAACTCAAAGTTAGTATTAATAACATGTGTGCCAAGCTTTATTATTTGTAGATGTCCGATATAGTGAGTTTGTTTTATTTAGCAAATATAACATGTAAAATATATATATATATATAAAAAAAAAAATTTCTCGAATATGTTATTTTTGTAATTGTTGGGTGTAATAATTGAAATCATAATTTAATTTCGATTAATTGAGCAGCCCTACGTAGAACCATACCACAACACACCTAGAACCACAACACACCATAACAAATGGAGAACCATAACACATGTACAGCCACAACATAACACACATATAACCACAACACATGTAGAACCATGACACATGGAGAACCATAACACATGGAGAAGCACAACAAACGTAGAACCACAACACATGGAGAACTATAACACGGAGAACCATGTACATGTACACCCACAACACACGTAGAATGTAGACCCACAACAGCTGTAGATCAACCTCTCTAATTGATCTGCCAGTGAGCAGGGTCAATTCATGGAGAATGTTACCATGGTAACAGACTCAGAATAGAACTAACCTCTCTTTCAGGAATGGGATTGTCAGAGTTCCCCTCATTTGATCTCTGTGTGTGTGTGTGTGTGTGTGTGTGTGTGTGTGTTTAGGACTACAACCAGTGGTGTGTAGAGGAGTCCACAGCTCATCACAACATCACTTTGTTTCCTGGAAAACCCAAAATCTTTGACTTCAACTTCGTGGCTAAAATAGAAGATGTGGGAAAAAAGATAGAGGTGTGTTTGATTTATTGTGTGTTTGTGTGTGTTTTAATAAAAAGTTTTAACATTATGTGTGTGTGTAGATGACATCCATAGAGCTGATGCTAGGTGGTGCTAACAGGCGCCTCCTGGTGGTGAGCTGGAGAGGAGCAGGTGGAGACGTAGCCTCTGCTCATGAAGCTCTACAGGCCAGTCGGTCATCACGACGATGGGGGCGGAGCCTGGAAACGGATTGGGACTGTCTGAGCCTCCAGAACAGCACCATGTGAGTTACTGTTACACTTACATCAGAGACGTCCAGGAAAAAAAAGGAGGAGGCTAAAAGTCGCAGCAAGTTGCCGCCGTTGCGCACCGATGACGCACGACACCTTGGGTATCCTCGGATAATGTATTAAAAATAATGCTATATGGTGGTTTTTGGTGCATTATATTAGTGTAATTGTGACTTTTCTTCTGTCTATTTTGTAGCACTTTTCTTAGCATGATGTATTTTCTCACCAAGTTTTTGTTTGCATGATGCATTTACAAGTTGAAATCTGGTATCCATGGTAACGATACATGAGCATCATTATCAGTTTACCTCTTTCCAGTGTAAAATGTACCAACTTGTAGTATAGCAGTAGTATGGGGGCGTGGTCTGTTAGTAGTTCTCTGTAGAATACTGTCTGGTACTGGAACATACAGTGGGGCAAAAAGTATTCAGTCAGCCACCAATTGTGCTGGTATTCCCACTTAAAAAGATGAGAGGCCTGTAATTTTCATCATAGGTAAACCTCAACTATGAGAGACAAAATGAGAAAAAAATTCAGAAAATCACATTGTAGGATTTTTAATGAATTAATTGGTAAATCCCTCTGTAAAATAAGTATTTGGTCATCTACAAACAAGCCAGATTTGTGTCTCTCACAGACCTGTAACTTCTTGTAGTTGGTTAGGGTAAAATATTTAGTTGTATCAATGCACATTAATATTCATAATATATCTAACATATACCCATAACCCAGTACCCTGGACGCAGGACTTTTAATTCATGAGCCATGATGATATTGATCATGAATGTCTAAAAAAAAAATACATCTTCAATTCCATAGAGAATGAAAAACCTTTCAAAATCTACTTTTTTCAAATTTGGTCTGTGAATTATTCCTACCAGCGACTCCTTTCTTGCAGCTATTCTGCACAGTGAAGAAGAGATGCTATGCTAGCAGACAGAGCTAATAGAAACACCTGACTTTTACAGATATTCACGTAATATTACAGAAATTATTTTTGGTGCTAAAGGGGTAAGGAATCATTTATGAACATGTTTAAGAGTAGAAGGCGGCCACAAAGAGAGTAGTAGGAACGTCGGCCCACCGCCTACGCTTCTGGACATTCCTGCTGACACACACTAATAATTACTATTACACACTGTGTTTTGTCTGTAGGATAATTTCCAGAGTTCCTAAAATCTCGCTCCAGCTCAGCCACCAGCCTCCTGCTTTGACCAATGAAATGTACTGCATTAACATCACCGTCCAATCACACGAGGAGGGCGTGGCTAAGGACGTCAGACTGACAGCTGGTCTCAAACCAGGTCTGTTTCACATCTTTGTACGTTAAACAGAACAGAATTAATCCACCTGCAGCGTCCACCTTCTAAACTGCTAAAAGTACAAAACACAAAATCTAAAGAAACAATAACGCAGGACTAGCAGTAATCTCTTTAGTTAGGATGCTAATTTCAGTTTATACTGTATGTCTATAGGTCAGGATGCTAATATCAGTCTATATGTCTATAGGTCAGGATGCTAATCTCAGTTTATACTGTATGTCTATAGGTCAGGATGCTAATATCAGTCTATATGTCTATAGGTCAGGATGCTAATCTCAGTTTATACTGTATGTCTATAGGTCAGGATGCTAATATCAGTCTATATGTCTATAGGTCAGGATGCTAATATCAGTCTATATGTCTATAGGTCAGGATGCTAATCTCAGTTTATACTGTATGTCTATAGGTCAGGATGCTAATATCAGTCTATATGTCTATAGGTCAGGATGCTAATATCAGTCTATATGTCTATAGGTCAGGATGCTAATCTCAGTCTATATGTCTATAGGTCAGGATGCTAATATCAGTCTATATGTCTATAGGTCAGGATGCTAATCTCAGTCTATATGTCAGGATGCTAATATCAGTCTATATGTCTATAGGTCAGGATGCTAATATCAGTCTATATGTCTATAGGTCAGGATGCTAATATCAGTCTATATGTCTATAGGTCAGGATGCTAATATCAGTCTATATGTCTATAGGTCAGGATGCTAATCTCAGTTTATACTGTATGTCTATAGGTCAGGATGCTAATATCAGTCTATATGTCTATAGGTCAGGATGCTAATCTCAGTTTATACTGTATGTCTATAGGTCAGGATGCTAATATCAGTCTATATGTCTATAGGTCAGGATGCTAATCTCAGTTTATACTGTATGTCTATAGGTCAGGATGCTAATATCAGTCTATATGTCTATAGGTCAGGATGCTAATCTCAGTTTATACTGTATGTCTATAGGTCAGGATGCTAATATCAGTCTATATGTCTATAGGTCAGGATGCTAATATCAGTCTATATGTCTATAGGTCAGGATGCTAATCTCAGTCTATATGTCTATAGGTCAGGATGCTAATCTCAGTCTATATGTCAGGATGCTAATATCAGTCTATATGTCTATAGGTCAGGATGCTAATATCAGTCTATATGTCTATAGGTCAGGATGCTAATATCAGTCTATATGTCTATAGGTCAGGATGCTAATATCAGTCTATATGTCTATAGGTCAGGATGCTAATATCAGTTTATACTGTATGTCTATAGGTCAGGATGCTAATCTCAGTCTATATGTCTATAGGTCAGGATGCTAATATCAGTCTATATGTCTATAGGTCAGGATGCTAATATCAGTCTATATGTCTATAGGTCAGGATGCTAATCTCAGTCTATATGTCTATAGGTCAGGATGCTAATCTTAGTCTAAATGTCTATAGGTCAGGATGCTAATCTCAGTCTATATGTCTATAGGTCAGGATGCTAATCTCGGTCTATATGTCTATAGGTCAGGATGCTAATCTCAGTCTATATGTCTATAGGTCAGGATGCTAATCTCAGTCTATATGTCTATAGGTCAGGATGCTAATCTCAGTCTATATGTCTATAGGTCAGGATGCTAATCTCAGTCTATATGTCTATAGGTCAGGATGCTAATCTCAGTCTATATGTCTATAGGTCAGGATGCTAATCTCAGTCTATATGTCTATAGGTCAGGATGCTAATCTCAGTCTATATGTCTATAGGTCAGGATGCTAATCTTAGTCTATATGTCTATAGGTCAGGATGCTAATCTCAGTCTATATGTCTATAGGTCAGGATGCTAATCTCAGTCTATATGTCTATAGGTCAGGATGCTAATCTCAGTCTATATGTCTATAGGTCAGGATGCTAATCTCAGTCTATATGTCTATAGGTCAGGATGCTAATCTCAGTCTATATGTCTATAGGTCAGGATGCTAATCTCAGTCTATATGTCTATAGGTCAGGATGCTAATCTCAGTCTATATGTCTATAGGTCAGGATGCTAATCTCAGTCTATATGTCTATAGGTCAGGATGCTAATCTTAGTCTATATGTCTATAGGTCAGGATGCTAATCTCAGTCTATATGTCTATAGGTCAGGATGCTAATCTCAGTCTATATGTCTATAGGTCAGGATGCTAATCTCAGTCTATATGTCTATAGGTCAGGATGCTAATCTCAGTCAGACCACCTACACCACCTTGGATGGGTCCAGGGTGTGTGACCACAGCGCCCCACCACTGCTCCCTGACGTGCACCTGGGGGACCTTCATCCTGGAGAACAGGTATTCACTCTAACGTTGATTGTCGCTCTATAGCTCTATGTGACACGTTGTGTGTGTGTGTGTGTGTGTGTGTGTGTGTGTGTGTGTGTGTGTGTGTGTGTGTGTGTGTGTGTGTGTGTGTGTGTGTGACCAGCTGCAGACCAGTGTGTATGTGAAGTGTGTGTCCACAGGGAGCAGAGTGTTCCTGTTCCACGTGGCCTACACCATGGACACCCTGGTGGAGGGACGGCCCCTGGTCTGCAAGTGTCACAAGGTTCTTCATCATCATCATCATCATCATCATCATTATTCTCTTTGACTGTAACCTTTGACCTTTAGGATGAGACCATCACCATAGAGACGGTGGTCCCCTTTGAGGTGTCCATGAAGTTTGTCTCCACCAAGGTGTGTGTCATGCTCTTTTTATTTGTATTTGTGTCCGAGTTTAGTTTGAAAAGAACGCATTAGGCTGTTAATGGTCACCTTTAACCAATAGGTCGACCTATTAGCATTACAGTACCTTTACACTTTAGCAATCTGTGCTAAGCTAACCAGTTGATGTCATCATGACAGTGTTGGTTCACATGTATTCAATGTGTGTGTGTGTATATATATACATATACTGTATATATATATATATATATATAGAGAGAGAGAGAGAGAGAAATTAAGAAGTGAATGTGAACAAAGATGATCCACATACACACAGTTGTAACACTGCTTTCTGATTGGTTCAACAGTTAAACAACAATCTACTTCCTAAACATCATGGTCTCACATTACAGATCAATGTCATCAATAATTAATAGAGTTGAGTTAAAAAAAAATGATTTCTTTAATCTTGAATTGATTTTTTTGAAAATGTTCCAAAATGAATTTGTTTTACTCTGACCCCTGTAGTCTCTCGCTGTAATCTAGCATTAGCAGTCTAGCATTAGCATAGTCAGGTATTGCACCAGAGAACATTCACTTCAGTGCTCCACTTCCCTCCCTTTAATGTCCAAATACATGTGAAAGAATAGAAATCAAATCGTGATTAATGGATTTAAAACCTTATTAATCTAAATTGAATAGATTCAGGAAACTGTCTATGATACCAGCTCTAATAATTAACACTTTGTTCATCTTTATGTTTAAACATGATTAATTACACTAGGCTTGTCCTCTGAAGCTGGATCAATATATACTGGATCATTATATCCTGGGTCAATATATCCTGGATCAATATATCCTGGATCATTATATCCTGGATCATTATATCCTGGATCATTATATCCTGTATCAGTATATCCTGGATCATTATATCCTGGATCAATATATCCTGGATCAATGTATGCTGGATCATTATATCCTGGATCATTATATCCTGGATCAGTATATTCTGGATCAATATATACTGGATCATTATATCCTGGATCAGTATATTCTGGATCAATATATACTGGATCATTATATCCTGGATCAGTATATTCTGGATCAATATTTACTGGATCATTATATCCTGGATCATTATATCCTGGATCAATATATCCTGGATCAGTATATTCTGGATCAATATATACTGGATCATTATATCCTGGGTCAATATATCCTGGATCAGTATATCCTGGATCAATATATCCTGGATCATTATATCCTGGATCATTATATCCTGGGTCAATATATCCTGGATCATTATATCCTGGATCATTATATCCTGGATCATTATATCCTGTATCAGTATATCCTGGATCATTATATCCTGGATCATTATATCCTGGATCAATATATCCTGGATCAATATATCCTGGATCATTATATCCCGGATCAGTATATTCTGGATCAATATATACTGGATCATTATATCCTGGATCAGTATATTCTGGATCAATATATACTGGATCATTATATCCTGGATCAGTATATTCTGGATCAATATATACTGGATCATTATATCCTGGATCAATATATCCTGGATCATTATATCCTGGATCAATATATCCTGGATCAGTATATTCTGGATCAATATATCCTTAATCATTATATCCTGGATCAATATATCCTGGATCAGTATATTCTGGATCAATATATACTGGATCATTATATCCTGGATCATTATATCCTGGATCAGTATATTCTGGATCATTATATCCTGGATCATTATATCCTGGATCATTATATCCTGGATCAACCGGATGGCCGAACAGCCGGTGCCACGCTTGACAAACAAAAGCTAAAACTTGAAATATTGACTACTGCTTGTGGACTCACATAAACTGTAGGTCAACTTGACACATCAAGTTATCATTCAAAGAAAAAAGGAACGCCAAATAATGCCAAAATCAAGCCAAAAACGAGGCGAGTTGGATACCACGCCAGCAAGCTAAACCTGCGTGGAGGAAAAGGGTGCTGGTAGCGCCGATGCTACTTCAGAAATACTGAAGGAACTCAAACTGTTTCGAACTGAAACGGCAGGAAACTTTGGTGTGCTGAGGAAGGAGGTGAGCGACATAAAGCTGAACTTCGAAGAATTAAAAACAAGGGTGGATGACGCCGAACAGAGGATTGCGGATAACGAGGACCGTAACATGGATCTGACTAAAGTGCTGTTTCATCTGATGCGTAAACAAAGTATCTTGAGGAGAAGTGTGAGGATCTGGAAGGCCGTTCTCGGAGAAATAATTTAAGAATTTACTCAGTACCGGAGAAAACAGAAGGCAGCAATATGATTGTGTTTATAGAAAAGCTAATTCGTGAGCAGCTTTGTATCCGGGAGGAGATTTACATTGAAAGGGTGAATCGCGTCGCAGGAACAGGTGTCTCCGTGGGACGCGCTGCTGCAGACTTCACCAGATCTATCGTCGTTTGTTTTCGCAGTTTTAAGGAGAAACTACGAGTGCTGCATGGTCACTAAAGGACATTCGTATTAACGATCAAAGGATATATTTTGACGAGGATTACACCACCGAAGTGTTCAAGGAGCGCGCAAAATACAGGAGCGCAAGGAAACAACTCCAGGAGCGAAAAATCAAGTCTCGCGTTCTCTACCCCGCAAAACTCATGCTGTTTCTGCAGGATGGAAAGACTAAGACTTTTGAAAACCCACGAGAAGCAGCTGAGGGTCTAAAGGACTTTGGTGTAACGATGGAAGTCCCAAGAAAAGAGCCGGATTGGGACTCAGCGCTGCGGGCTGCGGGATGGCAGTCCCCCCGCAGTAGGAGCAAGCATGCTCCCGCTGGGGAAATAACAGCCAGCGTTGACTCTCTTCGACTTTCCTTGAACAGTTATGAAAATGATAAAACAGTCGATGATTAAGGTATGTGGAGACTACACTGTGGCTAGTGCTTATATGTATAATTAAGTGCGATGTCCGCAGTGTGTGAACATATACTTACACAAGCTGAAAACACAAGTCGTGTATATGTCTATGATGAACTGGATTCCGAATCAAATTTATTTCCAAACATAAATGATACATGTAAATATTATACAGACGCAGAATTTAATAATAATATAGAAACGGTTGGTTCATTTTCTCTTATTCATTTGAATTGTAGAAGCCTGTATTCAAATTTTAGTAAAATACATGATTATTTGAACACATTACAAAATAAATTGTCATAGCTCTGTCTGAGACGTGGTTAACGGATGAGAAGGATGCGTAATTTCATTTTGAGGGATATGAATTGTTTTATGTCAATCGGATCAAGGAGAGAGGAGGGGGGGGGTTGCTCTTTATGTTAGCAGTGAGCTGAAATGCAAAACAATTGAGTGTATGACTACTGCAACAGAAGATTTAATGGAATGTTTAACTGTTGAGATTGAAATGAAGAAACAGAGGAATATTGTTGTCACATGCATATATAGAACTCCAGGGTCCAGCATAACAGCATTTAATAACAAGCTGGAGCAATTATTAGTTGGGATGAATGAAAATAAACTGTCTATAATTTGCGGGGACTTCAACATAAATCTCTTGAATGTGTCTAATCATACTAGTAGTTCAGATTTCCTACATTTAATGTATAGCAGAGACCTTTATCCAACCATTACCAGGCCTAGCCGAATAGCCTCCAGTTGTGCCACATTAATTGATAACATTTTTGTTAATATTTTTGAAAAAACAGTCAAAAGTGGTCTTCTGATAAATGATATAACTGATCATTTACCTATATTTGTAACTAATTTTTGTAAAGTAAAAACAGACAAAGAAAAGTGCAGTAAAGTTCTTTGGTCAAGAACTGAAGAAAGACTAAATACATTTAGGGATGATCTTATGAAAGAACACTGGGAAAATGTTTATAGTACAAATAATGTAAATAAGGCTTATGAATCATTTTTTAAAAAGTATCTATGGTTATATAATAAAAATTGCCCAACAAAAATATTGAATGATATAGCAAAAAAAAAACAACAAACCTTGGGTAACAAAGGGTATATTGAAATCTTGCAAAAAGAAGAATAAGCTTTATTGCGACTTTGTAAAATATCGGACAGTAAATGCAGAAAAAAAAATATAAAGCCTATAAAAATAAGTTGACCACCGTAATGAGACGTGCAAAGAAAGATTATTATACAAATTTGTTGATGGAAAACAAAAGTAATATCAAAGGAATGTGGAAAGTTTTAAGGGAGGTTATGGGCAGTAAAATGAATTGTAGTCTGCCATTATACTTAATGAACCAACAGAATACAGAGGTAAGTGGTGTACAAATGGCTGTTGAATTTAATTCATTTTTCGTCAATGTTGGTCCAAATCTTGCTAAATCTATACCAGTGCATAACGAAAATAAAAGCTGGATAGGTGAAAGTAGAGTTATGCAATCCCTATTTCTTGGTGAAGTTAGTGAGAGTGAAATTATTTCTACTGTCTCTAAATTGAAATGTAAATATTCATGCGATAGTGATGGCTTAGATATGTATATTGTCAAAGAAACTATACATTGTATTATTAGACCATTAAAATATATAATCAATTTGTCTTTTAATACAGGTTTCTTTCCAGATAAAATGAAGGTGGCTAAGATTGTTCCACTTTTTAAATCGGGTGATAGGCATAGTCTCACAAATTATTGGCCTATATCTTTGCTTTCTCAATTTTCCAAAATTCTGGAGAAACTCTTTGTTGAAAAATTTGATTATTTTCTTGAAAAACATTCCTTGATACATGATAATCAGTTTGGGTTTCGAAACACCCGCTCAACAGCTATGGCTTTGATGAAAATCACAGAGGACATTACTACAGAACTGGAAAATAAAAATCACACAGTTTTTATTGACCTTAAAAAGGCCTTTGACACTCTCGATCATGGTATATTGATATCTAAATTACAGACATATGGCATTAGAGGTGTAGTTTTAAACTGGATTAGTAGTTACTTGGAAAATAGACAACAATATGTAGAGTATATAGGTCATGAATCTAAGTTAGAAACAATACAGTGTGGAGTCCCTCAAGGCTCTGTGCTGGGGCCCAAACTTTTTACTTTATATATTAATGACCTCTGTGAGGAATCAAAGATTTTACCATTTGTTCTTTTTGCGGACGATACTAATTTTTTTGTATCGGGGAAGAACTTAGGAACATTAATGGAAACTGTTGAGCAAGAAATGGTCCAACTTCAGAAATGGTTTAATAAAAACAAATTGTCGTTAAACTTAAGCAAAACAAAATGTATGTTGTTCACAAATCAAAAATATCCTGATAGTGTTAATTTAACTTTAAATGGAATAACTATTGAGAGAGTGTCAGAATTTAGGTTTTAGGAGTTCTCATTGATGAAAAATTTAAGTGGAAGTCGCACATAGCTTACGTAAGAAATAAAATTTGTAAAAACATTGCCGTTTTGAGTAAAGTAAAGTTTATGTTGCATTACAAGGCAATGAGAATTCTATATTGCTCCTTTATTTTGCCATATTTAATGTATTGTTTGGAGATATGGGGTAATTCTTATATTACTAATTTAACGCCCTTATTTCTTTTGCAAAAAAGGGCTATAAGAATAATTAATGGAGTTGCTCCAAGAGAGCATACCACAGGACTGTTTCTGAGGTCAGGACTACTCAAACTGATGGACTTGGTTGCTTTACAAACTTTATTAGTTGTTCATAAAGCAAAACACTGTCTGTTACCACATGGACTTCAAACCCTTTTTACTGTAAACAGTGAGACAAGCAGAAGAAATAATGACTTAAAACAACCTTTTGCAGGAAATACCCTCAAAAAATGTGTGTCTCAGTATCTGGTGTGATGCAATGGAACTCTCTAGAAAACAAATATAAGTATAAACAGCACATACTTAACTTGTATAAAGATGAATGTGAAAATTGTTAAATTTACAACAACTGTTTTAGCAAAATCATTTATAATAATTGAGAAATAAAATAAAAAAAATAATAAAAAAAAGTGAAAATTGTTAAAATCAAAAGTTGATTACATCTGTTCTGGGCTATTGTTATCTTTTGGCATCGTTGAGGCCATCTAATTTATAACGTTTTTGTTAAGAATGGGGGAGGAGTTTATAAGATTTTTTCTTCATCCTACTCCTGTTCTTCTTTTCATGGAATATATTATTGTTGTGTTTGCTGGATTGTTGTACCAATTTATGTTGCATTACCATGAAAAAAGAATAAATAAAATGAAATGAAAATGAAATGAAATATATACTGGATCAGTATATTCTGGATCAATATATCCTGGATCAATATATCCTGGATCAGTATATCCTGGATTAGTATATTCTGGATCAATATATCCTGGATCAATATATCCTGGATCAATATATCTGGATCATTATATCCTGGATCATTATATCCTGGATCAGTATATACAGTACATGTGATATATGATACATTATTATCAAGTCAACCTGTCTTGGCCTTGGGCCTCACTCCCAGTGCCTAGTCAGCACTTATTATAAAGATGATCAATCTCTTCCTGTTTATTGATAAGCTAACAGTGACTCTAAGGTCTGTAAATGTGACTGTTTATAGACGACCCCATGTCTGCTCTAGTGGTTAGATTAATGCTATTATACGCTAATCGCTTCAGCAAATAAGTAGGTTTTGAGTTTAGCCTTAAAGGTAGAGAGTAGCAGCCTCCTTTACTAGACTGGGAGCTGGTTCTAAAGGGGAGGAGCCTGGTAGCTGAACGCTCTGCCTCCTGTTCTACATCTAGATACGTTAAGAACTTCTAGAAGACCATCAGACTGAGAGCAGAGTGATCTACCTGGATGATAGGACACTAACAGGTCTCTATAGATATACAGGAGCTAGATCATGTAGAGCTTTGTATGCTAACAGGAGGATTTTAAACTCTATTGTAGATTTTACAGGAAGCTAATGAAGGGAAGCCAATACTGTAGAAATATGTTCTCTCCTGTTAGTACCTGTTAGTATTCTAGCTGCAGCATTCTGAATTAACTGGAGACTTTTTAGTGACTTACTAGGACATCCTGACAGTATAGAGTTACACTAATCTAATCTAGATGTAACACATGCACGGATTAGTTTTTCAGCATCACTCTGGGTCAAGATATTCCTGATTTTATAGATATTACAGAGGTAGAAGAAGGCTGTCCTTGTGATTTGTTTAATATTAGAATTAAAGGATAAGTCAGTATCAAAGATAATGTCTAAGTTTTTAACTGTGGTGCTGGGTGACAGAGTAATGTCATCTAGAGACACTATTTACTCTGATAATTTATCTCTGAGGTGTTTTGGACCAAATAAAATCACTTTGGTTTTATCCTGGTTAAGAAGGAGAAAGTTACGACTCATCCAGGATGTGATGTCATTAAGACAAACCTGGAGTTTTAATAACTGATGAGTTTCATCTGATTTCATTGAGAGATAAAGCTGTGTATCATCTGCATAGCAATGGAAATGTATATTATGTTCTCTGATAATGTTACCTAGTGGAAGCTTATATAATGTAAAGAGTATTGGTCCTAAAACTGAACCTTGTGGAACTCCATGATTAACTCTGGCTGAGGAGAGATTATTAACATGAACAAAGTGGTTCTGTCTGATACGTAGGATTTAAACCAACCCAGCGCTGTTTCTTTAATCCCAGTCTCTGCAGCAGTAGATGATGATCCACTGTATCAAAGGCTACACTGAGATCTAAGATCATTAGAACTGAGACCAACCCTCTGTCTGAGGCTAAGAGGAGATCATTGGTTACTTTTACTAAGACAGTCTCTGTGCTGTGATTGGCTCTAAAGCCAGACTGAAAGCTCTCTATAAATTGTTCCTATGAAGGTGATCACATAGTTGACCTGTGATGACTTTTTCAATAATTTTGTAAATAAAAGGTAGATTAGATATTGGTCTATAATTGGACAAGTCACTTGGATCAAAGGTTGTTTTTTAAGGAGAGGTTTGATTACAGTGGTTTTAAAGGCCTGTGGTTCATTACCTGTTACTATAGATGTATTAATGTAGTTCATCATATTAGTGCTGATTAGTGGAAGAACATCTTTAAATAGTGGAGTTGGGATTGGATCTAAAAAAAAATATACATCAATGAGAAATAAAGTAACATCAGAAACACGAAAAGCAAAAGCAAATTTTTTTTATTAATATTATGAAAAATGCCAATGGAAATGGAAAACAAATATGGCAGAATATTAATAAACTTCTAGTGAGGCAGAAAAAGAAAGATACAAATGAACTGTAAATGAACAACCAACCAGTGAATGATTGTGCTATACTAGCACAAGAGATGAACTCATCGTTCCTACGCTCTGTTGAGGAAATAACTGCATGTTTCAAAACACCGGAAATATCCTACGACACTGAAGCAAACAGTCAAACTTTTAAATTAAAACCTATTTATGAGGCAGATGTTGTAAAAATCATAAATATCATAAAAAACTCCAAAGCTAAAGATTATTATGGTTTTGACGTTGACCTCATTAAAACTCATAAAATGGCCCTAACATATCCAATTACCCATTTAATGAATCTGTCTGTAAAGCACTCCATTGTACCGTATACATGGAAGGTGACCACAGTTACCCTATTTTTAAAGCAGGTGATAAAAGTCATATGAATAACTACAGACTAATTAGCATAAAGCCAGTGTTTTAAAGGTCCTGGAGAAATGGTTTTTTAAACAGTTAACTGAACATTTAATGTATGAACAAACTCCTTTGCATCTCATGCAGTTTGGCTTTCATACACATCACTCACTGTATCTGCTATAGCAATGTTTCTAGAAAAAATTAAAAATAGTTTGGATAAAAACAGTTATGTAGGAGCAGTTTTCTTAGATTTGAGAAAAGCTTTTGATGTAGTGAATCATATCATACTCCTGTTAAAGTTGCAATTTTTTAATTTTTTTGACCAAGCCTTAAAATGGATGACATCATATTTGTCAAACAGAAAACAAGCCACCATGGTCAATGGAGTGACATCATCTTGTTTGGATTGTCCACTAGGGGTCCCCCAAGGATCCATCCTGGGGCCCATTTTATTTTCACTTTTCATTAATGATCTGCCAGATGTTTGCAAGGGTGTGGACATGCAGCTATACGCTGATGATACAGTGATCTACACATGTGTCAAAACATCACTTCCTGTCTTCAGTTAAATACGCACAAAATTGTCTGTTTTTTTCTAAAAAGGCCCCCAATATTACCCGCTCCAATGTTTATTTTGGAAATCAAGAACTGCAATTAGTGAAGGAATGTAAATATTTAGGAGTGTTGTTAGACTCTACACTCTCCTTCAAGAGTCATGTCAAAATGATAACAAGAATAATTAAATACAATGTGTCTAACTTTAGCCAGATAAGAAGATCAATGACTAATCAAGCTGCTATGATGTTTTTACACTGTATGATTATTTCCCATGTAAGCTACTGTATAACCAGCTGGTCTCTGACTGGTGTAACAATTCTCAACCAATTGAGAGGCTTTATAAAAAAAGCTTTGAAAATTCTTGACAAAAAACCATCTACATACCACCATTGCAGTATTCTTTCAAAGTATAATCTACTGAGCTTTGAAAACTTCATAAAATTCAAAGATGTAAGTTTTATTTATAAGAGCTTACATGGGTAGGCTCCACCTCCTCTTAATAATTACATTAAATACAGAACAACTACCTCGAGGACCACTAGGGCCATAAGCAGGGGTGACTGTCAGGTGCCTGTGAGAAAAACTACCTTTGGTCAAAACGTCTTGTCCTACAAAGGCAGCGTTCAGTGGAACAGTTTACCAACCACAGCTTTAACACCTTTAAAAGTCATTTAAAGGAGTGGCTCAGCTCAACACAGACTTGTGACCACAAGTGATTTGAACTAATATTTTTATGATGCATCTACGTGCAATGCACTGTTGCACTTTAAATACAAATTTTAGAGAAAGAAGCACCTTAGGGCTGTGTGCAATACACTGCAGCACTTTAAATATATATATACTTTTATTTTATTTTTTTTATTTTTTATTAAAAGGCAATTCAGGGCTATTTGCAATGCACAGTGGCACTTTAAATAAATTATTATGATAATGTAAATGTATTGTTGCACTCCTGTGACTGACCAACCCTGACTATGTGGAAGTGAACTGCTTTTCTTTCTCCTGTACATTTCTTGGCCCACAGCATCCTGTCTTTTCTCTTGAGTGTAGTTGTCCTGGTCCCAATGTTCCATTTACATGAAAAGTTACTGTATTTTATGATCCCCATGTTTTTTGTCCTGTATGTAATCCTTTTATATATTGTTTTGTGTCTCGCCATGTCTCATTGTTAACTGTAACATTTTATCACATCAGCCTGTCTGGGGACAACAGATGGAAATTAGCCATTGGCTACAATCTGGCATATTTACATTTTTTTGAATGTTCATTAATATGTACTGTCCCTACTTAAATAAAGAAATAAATAAATAAAAGACAGGTTGTTGGTTTAGAAGCACTAACTATTGAGGTCAGTTCAGATAGACCAATTGGAGTGAAACTATGTCAATAAAAGCTGCATTTTGGGGATATTTCAGGAGCTGCTTTGTTTAATAAAGTATTGAGCACCCCTGCAGGGGGGACATTAGCTTTGTTTCTAATTGTTATAATTTTATCAGTAAAGAAGATGATGAAGTCGTCACTGCTCAGGTTGACAGGAATAGAGGGTTCAACAGTGCTGTGGCTTTTGGTGGGCGTGGCTACAGTGTTGAATAGAAACCATAGATTGTTTTTGTTTTCCTCTATTAAAGTTGAATAATAGGAGGTTCTAGATTTGTGAAGAGCTTTTTTTATAAGCTGACAAACTTTCTCTCCAGGCAGTAAGAACTTCTACCATGTCTGAGGAGAGACACTTCTTTTCTAATTTTCGTGATGCCTGTTCTTAAAAGACTCAATTCAGAATTATACCAGGGAGCGACCTTTTTATGAAATATCGTCTTCTTTTTAAGCAGAGCAACAGCATCCAGAGCTGTGTGCAGTGACAACATTGCACTGTTAATAAGATGATCTATTTTCTCTGTCGTTAGGCATTGATAGCTACTCTCTGTTTAAATATCATATGAATCAGAGGTAAGAAATGATGGAGCTAAATCTTTAAATCTTGCTACAGCTTTCTCAGACAGTGATCTACTTTGTACTTTTCTCTCAGAGTTTAAGCAAGCTGATATTCTGAATTCAAAGATTAACAGGAAGTGAAGGATAGGATTTTGAGGATATATTGTCAGGTGATCAATATCTAAACCATATGTTAGAACAAGGTCCGGGGCATGATTAAGATAATGAGTTGGTTTGTTTATTTTTTTATTTTATTTTATTCAGTTCATTTCCGACATGGTTGCATTCACAGAAATTCATTTGACATTTAGAGCAAAATCACATCATTATTTTTTTTTTTTATTTTTTTTTTTTTACATTTTGTGTAAAGCAGATTGAATCTAATAGTGAGATTAATAATTTATTTAGGCTGTTTTCATCATCACGGTGAATGTTATAGTTACCTACTATGATAGCTTTATCAGTGCTCAGCACCAGATGAGTGAGAAAGTCAGAAAATTCAGAGAGAAACTCTGATTATGGACCAGGAGGACGGTAAACTATAACCAATAAAGTGGGTTTTTCTATCTTGTTTTTGGGAGTACAAATTTGAATTTTGGTTAAGTTTGGTTTTTGGGGTACCTGATAAGCTTACTGCCACTCCTCCTCTCCAACCACTCTCACGGGGAATATGGTAATTACCATAATTGGGAGGGCTGGCTTCATTAAGAGCAATAAAATCTTCATTTTTGAGCCAAGTTTCTGTGAGGCATAGTACACCTAATTGATGGTCAGTTATAAGATCACTCACTAAGAGGGATTTAGATGAAAGTGATCTGATATTTAATAGTCCACATTTAATAGTTTCTTCATTGTTTTGTGTTCTGTTTGTAGTTTTAATTTTAATGAGATTTTTATGGTTAACTCCTCGATTGTGGGCTTTAGTTTGTATTGCATGTTGTTCTGCACAGTGTTTATGGGGTATAATTGCTCTATATTTTGAGTAAGGGGCTTATCTATGGAAGTGTTTGTTGTAACTGCTGTTTTATTCTCAGCTAGTCATGAACATGTGGAGTTGTGAATCACAGACTGTAGATTTAATTTTAGCGTTTGTGCTCCATGTAAATTATGGTGGACACTGTCTTTTTTTAATAGATCAGCACGTTTCCAAAAGAGGTCAAAGTTATCAATAAATGTGAAATTATGGAGTTTGCAGCAGGATTGTAAGAAGTTGTGCTGCTGTAATAGGCGACTAAATGAATGTATGAATGAGTGAGTTGATGCTTCATCAGCTGACTGTAGATCAGTCCACCAGATATAAATCTATATCTTTCCTAAATGATGTCATCACTAAATGAAAGGATTAATTAATCCATTAATAATATTTATTTCCTAAACTCAGCTGTCAGATCTGCACCAATTAGGATTTAATAACAATGAACAGCTCATTTTACAAGAGATCTGATTGGTCAGGAGGCGGGGCTTTAGTACTCAGATCTGATCTACTTCATAACCTGGCCTAGACCAGACTAGGTTACCATGGTGATTTAACCTAGGTTACCATGGTGATTTATCCTGGTAAGAAGTTATCCAGCGTCATAGTACAGCACACACTGATTAAATCCAGGAAGTTAGAGAGGGAGTAAATCCAGTTCCAGAGGACCAACTCTAGGTGTGTGTAGCTGTAATAACTGGCTGAGATCAGAGCTCATCCTAAAGTGAAGAATGTTTGATCAGTGCCCTAAGTACGGATTGATGGTGTGTATTGATTATTCATTGTAGTGTTGTTGTGCTACAGTTTGAAGCCCTGGACCAGTTACCAGTGGACATTCCCTTCCTGTTGATCACAGACATCCTGTCGTCTTCTTCATGGCCTCTCCTGCTCACCTCTTCATCTCTACAGCTGCTTCATCTCACCACCAGTGCTCCACAGCTGGACCCACAGCTGAACTCACAGATACACAGAGGTACACTTCTCTCTTTCTCTTTCTGTTTGTTTAAATGACTTATCTCTCTCTGGGTGTGTGTGTGTGTGTGTGTACAGTGGTCCTACAGAAGGGGGAGTGTGCCACTGAGTGTTTCTGTCTCCGTTGTCCTCCACTGACCTCCAACACTAGCAGCACTAGTCCTGTGGCTACAGGACACTACCTGATCTCATGGAGGAGGTACTGCTGCTAACACATACGAACACAAGCTAACATAAGCTAACACATGCTAGGGCTTCTCAATTAATCGAATTCAATTATGATTTTGATTATTACACCCAACCATGACAAAAATAACAATCGTAAAAAAACAGTCATTAAAAACATATGTTTTATTTGCTAAATACAACAAATACACTATTTTGGACATCTCTAAATAATAAAGCTTGGCACACACATATTATTAATACTAACTTTGTTAGACACTTGGTCAAGATGGCGCCTGTGACTGGCAGTGCCACGACTCGTCTCCTGCTGTGTAGATTTTTAATGGTCATTGTTCCAGCATATGTGATCATATCAGCCCTAATAACAAATGTATGTGTCTTTACGGACTTATAATCAGGACTCTATGTTAAGCATCAGAGAGTCAATGGAGGGTGTCTTTGATACACAACACAGGTACAAACAAGCGTTTCCTCCCCCTTTTATCATTTATCTGGACTCACCTGAATACTTGCTGCTGTTTTGGGCGCTGGGCAAGGTCAACAGGAGAACCAGGAAAAGAGGTTCATGGTCTACAGTCCAGGTCAAGTGTAGGCGTGCTGCATCACGCTTGGGTTCCGCCGTCTTCGGCCACTGGAAATGCACTCGGTGCCTGCGCCGGATTCCTCTCCTCGACGTGCGCGACAGCGTGTTCATGTTGCCGCCTGCTCGGACTTCAATGGGTGCCCTGGACCCTTCACAGCGCTGGAGTGTTGGTCACGGACCTTCGTCGCCATCTTCCACTGCCGTGTTTACATCGGCTCTAACCGCAAGGACCAGCTGGAGCCCACATGACCGCTGGACGTACCTTCTACCAATCCTGCTGCGTACCACGAACACTGCCTCCATGACGTCATCCACATTTTACATTGGATTGTTCAATGCTGGTTCAATAGCGAATACATCTTTTTCTTTGAACGACCTTTTCCTTAGAGAACAGCTGGATATTATGTGTCTTTCTGAGACTTGGCAGAAAGAGGAAGAGTTTATTCATCTAAATGAACTCTGCCCAGCTGGCTGCTCTGCTGTCGGGAAGCCACGCCCCTGCCGCCGTGGTGGTGGACTGGCTATTGTGCACAGGGACGACTACGCATGTAAAATGATCCAATCTCAAGACTTTGCTTCTTTTGAATCACAGATGATCAAGATGGGTTCATCAACTCCTTTCTACTACGTGTAGATCTACCGATCTCCTGGCCCTGATGTCTTCTGAAAGGATTTTAGTGACCTTTTATCTTCTATGATAAAGTTGGATTCTGTTTTAATCCTTTTTAACCTTCATGTTGATGACAGCTCATCTTGCTCTGCAATGGAACTCCTAACATTGACTGAAGCTTTTCATTTTGAGCAACATGTTTCTGAGCCCACTCACCAAAAAGGACATATTTTAGACTTAGTTTTTACACGTGGCCTAGACATTTTAATTGTATCTGTGAATGATGTGCATTAGAGTGATCATAGTCTGGTTTTGTGTGATCTGCACTTTAACTATTTTGGATCAGGTGACTCCTGTTAAATCCAACTTGTCTACACAAAAAGAAGTGTGCCCTTGGACAAATGAAGACATCCTAATTCTTAAAAGACTGTGTCAAAAGACTGAACGCTTGTGGAAATCCACAAACCTTGAGGTTCACAGGCTTTATTTCAGGGATCTTGTCATCGTACAATGAAATAGCTGTGAATGCCAGATCTGTTTATATCCGCCAACTTGTAACACTGAACAAGAAAAATCCCAAAGTGTTGTTTGACACGGTAAATTCTCTTGCAGGTCCTGCTGCCTTGTGAAGCTGACAGCAATGCCTTTGTGAGATGTTTTACTGATGAAATTAAGGAAAAAATCCCGCCCCTTTCGTGTGGTACCTCTGCTGTCTCTGAGCCTGTCTCCAGCATGTGGTCCTCATTTAGGACTGTGACATTGAGCCCTCCTCTTCTTCATCTGACGTTCTTCCTGTAGGCTTTTTAAAAAAGTGTTTGAGGTAATTGTCCCTGGTGTTACGAAAATGGTGAACTTCTCCCTGTCTACTGGTGTGTTTCCAAATGTTTTCAAACATGCCATAGTAGAGCCACTACTTAAAAAAACTGGTTTAGACCCCACGGACCTCAATAGTTTCAGGCCTATTTCTAAACTCCTGTTCCTGTCTAAGATCCTTGAGAAGGTGGTCTGTGATCAGCTGACATCTTTCCTGGATCAAAGTCACGTCCATGAGACGTTTCAGTTTGGTTTCCATAAACAACACTCACAGAAACGGCCTTACTGAAAGTGTCCAGTGATATCATGATGTCAGCTGATTCTGGAAAATGCAATGTTCTGGTTCTCCTGGATCTGTCCTCAGCCTTCTACACCGATGACCACTAGGTCCTGCTGAGAAGATTTAGGGATCAAGTAGGACTGACAGCGTCAGTTCTGCAGTTATCTGGGCGTAGATTTAGTGTGACAGCTAACCAAATAATGTCTGAGTCAGCAGATTTGTTGTGTGGAGTCCTTCAAGGCTCCGTTTTGGGTTCTGTCTTATTTTTGTTGTATTTGACCCCCTTGGGAAAGATCGTCCAAAGGTTCAGTGATGTTTCTTACCACCTATTTGCTGATGATATCCAGCTCTACTGCTCCTTTAAGCATCTGAGATGCAGAAGCTAAACTCTTTACTCCATTGTTTATTGGATATAAAACAATGACTCAGCGATAACTGATTATTGCCCCTGATGACTCAATTCCAGGGTTTAAACAGTACTGGGGTGGCCGGTCTGCTAAACCAAACCTTAGAAACTCGGGGGCTATCTTTGACAAAGACCTGTCATTAGTGCAGCACTGTAAACATCTGATGAAGAACTGCTTCTTCCAACTAAGGAACATCTCTAAACTCAGGAAATAGGTGTCACAGAATAATTTAGAGCTCATCATTCATGCTTTTGTGTTTTCATGTTTAGACTATTGTAATAGTTTATTCACATGTCTAAACAAGAAGGAGCAACTAGTACAAAACTCTGCAGAGAGAATTCTGACCCGTACTAATAGGAGGACTCATAGATCTCCTGTTCTAAAAAATCTTCATTGGCTGCCAGTGTCTTTTAGGATACATTTTAAAATTGTGGTTCTAGCGTTCAGAGCCTTGTAGGGTCAGGTTCCTTCTTACATCAGTATCTTATCCAGCCTTACAGCCCTGCTCAGGCTCTGAGGTCTGTGGATCAGTATCTGCTGATGGTTCCTCACACTCATTTTCGGACCAGAGGAGACAGATCTTTCCAGGCTTTGGAACCATTTTCTGCTCTCTCTGCATTCTATTGTCTCTGTCGACACCTTCAAAAGCTGAAGACCTTTTTATTTGTTCAAGCTTTTAATTAGCTTCTCTTGGGCTGCTATGATTCCATGTTGTCATGGCGTTTTAGATTGTAAACTGTGTTGTGAAGCACTTTGTGACTTTTTGTCTGAGGAAGGTGCTATAGAAATACATGTTACTTACTTCCTTACTACTTACTTTGTTGTTTCATGCAAGCTCCTCCCCTCTGCCCCGCCCTTCTCAAAGCCAAAGCTAGCCAGCAGGCTAAGACAAGGAAAGTTGTTGCTAGTGGTCTGAAACATGGCAGGAGAAACGCAGCAAAAACGCTGGTAAACATGGCAAGTCAAATTCTCTTCTATGGGAACACTTTGGGTTTAATGATGAAGGTCTAGATCAGGGGTCACCAACGCGGTGCCCGCGGGCACCAGGTCGCCCGTAAGGACCAGATGAGTCGCCCGCTGGCCTGTTCTAAAAATAGCTCAAATAGCAGCACTTACCAGTGAGCTTTTATATATATAGATTTATTTATTTAGCTATTCTTGTTTCAATCACACTTACATGTAACTTAGAAATGACAATACATATATATAAACACTTAAAATGTAAAGTGTTTTTTGTGTTTAATACATACTTGCCAACCCTCCCGATTTTCCCGGGAAACTCCCGAATTTCAGTGTACCTCCCGAAAATCTCCCGGGGCCACCATTCTCCCGATTTTCTCCTGATTTCTGCCCGTCATTGTCCGGGTGGACCATCCTTCACTGAGCGTCGTTTCCAGCCGGACAATAATAACGATTACACTGCATAAGAAGAGGAAGAAGACTCTTCTTCCTCTTCTTATGTGGTGTAATTATATTATTGTAATAATAATATTGTTGTAATAATAATAACGATTACACCGCATAAGAAGAGGTGTAATCGTTATTATTGTCCGGCCGGAAACGACGCTCAGTGAAGGATGGTCCGCCCGGACAATGTCAGTGAGGAAATCTGGAGAAAATCAAATCCAACCATGTGTAGGGAAGTGTTTCTGTTATGGTTGTAGCCGTTGTTGTATAGGCTATGTTTAATTTTCCTTTTGTTGATTATTTTTATTTCAAGCATACATTGCACAGATTGATGGATAATTTATGCAATGTATGCCTTTTTTGTTTAATCTTTTTTTATTTATTTTATTTATTCTACTACTACCACCATTTACCATTTGCACGGGTACTGTAGAATTTGTTCTTTACTTTATATGTGTTTTCAAATAAAAGAACACTGTGAAATTGAATTATTTCATTTTCTCTTTAAAAAGCAAACTACCCCCCCCCCCCCCCCCCCCCGCTCTTTTGAAAATCTCCCTAATTTTGAGGTCTCAAGGTGGTAGCCCTTCGCATTAATCAGTACCCAAGAAGTAGCTCTTGGTTTCAAAAAGGTTGGTGACCCCTGGTCTAGAGCAAAGACACATCACGTGCAAGTGTTTTGTTTTGTGCAAAAGTGAACATACTTGATTTTAGTTTTTTAAGGATTTTATTTATGTTTAAAGAATATATGTTATTTATTTTTTTTGTACAAAAAAATTACTTTTTGGTTGTCAAAAAACTCAATACCGATAAAGTATCGATTCCAAAAAAGTGAGTATCAGATATGATACTCACTTGCAAAAGTATCAACACGAACAGCGCCGTGTTCATCTCTTAATATATTTATGGTTCATCTCCAAATCTACGCCCTGTTTCAATTGACACAACTTTATTTGCTGCTGCAGACACAGACAGACACACGTGCAGCCCCTCCCCTCAGCTGCAGCTGAACACTAACAGGGCCCTATAAATCATGGAATCGACCAATGAATACGGTTAAACGCGGAAATGGACAGAATCAACACTAAACGCCATCACTGTGAGGCAAGGAACGTTTCTTTTTTTTAGATAATGTTCTCGGGGACCACTGATAAGGTGCACCGCCCTCCCCCTCCTACCCTGGCTGCATTAAACACTGCCTAAAACACATCAAACACTGTCTAAAATTCCCAAAAAAACCTGCGCAAATCATCACTGACTCTTAAACACAGAGCTATCAGTGCCCGTTTAACTTTGCTGTTCCCGTGAAACTCCTAACACATGCTAACAGTTTGGATGCTAACACATGCTGACAGTTTGGATGCTAACACATGCTGACAGTTTGGATGCTAACACATGTTGACAGTATGGATGCTAACACATGCTAGCAGTGTGTGGATGCTACCACATGCTAACAGAGTGTGGATGCTAACACATGCAAACAGTGTGTGGATGCTAACAGTGTGTGGATGCTAACACACGCTAACAGTGTGTGGATGCTAACACATGCTAACTGTGGGTGCTAACACATGCTAACAGTGTGTGGATGCTACCACATGCTAACAGTGTGGATGCTAGGTGACGTGTTCTCACTGTGTGTTACAGACAGTCTTCATGTTCAGACAGTCCTCAGATTACGACCTCATTCACCCTCCCAGCGTTTGTGATGGAGCCTGTTCCTGTTTATATTAACGCTGGTTAGTATCATTCATGTTATCATCTGTTAATACTGGTTATTATTATTCATGTTATCATCTATTAACTCATTCAGTGCCAGCAGTTTTTGAGCATTTTGACTGATTTTTAAAGACCCACAGAATATTTTGTACTATGACAATCTGAAATCTGACACCAGATTAGATTTTCTAATTTCATCAGAAAAATAATTTTGTTTCTAGCTTGTTTAGTTCTTCTGTAATCATCAGTTGAATAGAGGAAAGTTTCACACAAATCACCAGTTTGTGACAAAAAACTGAGAAAACCGTCTTTTTCTAAAAAAAAAAAACCTATTAGCGACTTTGAAGCTATTTTTATTGTTTTGGTCACACCTGAACATTAGTTTCCTTCTATAAAATTACAAAAACAACACTGAGACCAGGCTTTTGATGGAAACATTATTATTATTATTATGTTATCTGTGTCAGAGTTGAATGAATTTCTTACTGTCATAGGGTTAGAGGTCATTCTCCACACACGTAACTTCCTCCTCCTCCCAGATATGCTGAGTGTCACCACTCACCCTGTTTTTTGATGGTTTTATCTCATGATCGCAACATTATCAATTATCCACTCAGGTCCACACATGTTCTGTGTTAGTATGTGTAGCTGTGAGCTGCTGGATACGTCACAATATCACTCCGTAGCGCCATAATCTCCCTCGTCCCTGCTTCTTCCTCCTTAGCTAATGGTAGCATCAGTGACTAATCTATCCTCTAAAGGTGTACTGCTGCCACCTTCAGGGCACAGTTGGTTACTACATCACCCTACAGCTTAGATATTGACGAGGGACCTCCACCAGGGTGTTTTCTAGGAAGCTCTGTGAAAAAACATAATTGACGTAATATTACGTCATTGGCACTGAATGAGTTAATACTGGTTCATATTATTCATGCTAGCATCTGTTAATACTGGTTAGTACTAACCCAAACTGCCTCAACACTTACCTGGACCCGCTCACCTGCACGTCTGTGCTACCGAGGGACCCGACCCCGTGTGGTTTGGCTGCGTTTGGGATTACGGACTGTATAGTTGGCAACGCCGCCGGATCGATCGGGTTGACACCCGCGCTTTCGGGCGGCTACGGTATCTTCTCCTGACCCAAGATGATTTAATCTTCACTCCCTGACGATGCAGTTCCTGGTCCTAGTTCTTCTCCTGCTCTCCACCCTGCTTCCTTGGTTGCAAAGCTCCACCATCAACTTCATGGCTCTCCGTTACACAGCAAAACAGCTACTCCAGCTAAACCACTATCCATCGCCTACTCCCGAGCTCATCGCTGAAACAAAAACCTTTGGACTACCTCAATGCTGCTGCTACATCCATAGAGGCTCACGCAGAAACTTAATCCACATATCCACTGTGAATGACAGCTTTGGCACAACACTTCCTCACCTTTCGCATCCCGGCATCTCTACAGCAACACACAACATCATCAGAACCTACGTCACGTGAACCACGTCAACCTTTGGTCAGGTCCCATTTCTGCTTCACCCCCTTCAAAACAAGAGCCTCTGAAAATTGGACTATTGAACACAAGATCCCTTAACAATAAAAGCCTCATTCTCAACAAATTCATTCTGGACTCACAATGAGACCTAATCTGTTTAACTGAAACCTGGCAAAAACCATGACTATTTCTCCCTAACTCTCAAGCTCCGCCCTCTCCCCCTCCCACCTTCCCCCTCTTTTGAACACCTCTCATTTAAACTTTCAGGCCCCAGTTTTTTTGACTATTTCAATCATTTATCACCCTCCCAAACCCAGTTCTTCCTTCCTGTCACATTTCTCAGAATTTATAACTCAACTTTATTAACCATATTACTAGTAGATGACTTCAATATCCACATCGACTCTTCCACCTCCAAACCCACCACAGATTTCTTAGTCATTTTACACAGTTTCAATTTCATACAACATCTGAACATTCCCACCCACACCCGTGGACAAATCTTGGACTTGGTCTGCTCCACTGGACTTAATATTGACCCTCTCTCACACAGACCTGGTCATACTGTATCTGATCATCTCGCCATAACATTTTACATCAATTTCCCCAGCCCTCATTTCAAGCAGATACACACCATATCTTACCAAAACCTACAGTCCATCTGTCTCACCTCTCTTTCCTCCCATATTGCAAACACAATTTCCACACCGAGCATCCCTGAAAACTAAACCACTGTCTACCAAGTACCTCATTACAATCGCACATTCACATCCAGCCTTAATACTCTCACACCAGTTAAAACTGCAACAGTTGCATTCTCCCGCTCTGCTCCCTGGTTTACCTCTAAACTTCACAAACTCAAAGAAGAACGCAGACAACTGGAAAGCCTAGATCAGAAAACTGGACTCACTGTACACCTACAAGCCTACAAGGATTACAGACATCATTACAGATCAGCCCGCACAGCTTTTTATTCTGGTATCATACACACTGTATCAGAGGTCTCATTCTCGCAGGCCAATTGCGGCCCTTGGGACGATAATTTGTGGCCCACAGGACAATGTGAAAATGTAATGTTAGTGCAACCCGTGTGTTTTATAATTTATTGCAATGACGTGACTCAAGCCGTTATCAAAGGTTTCTCAGCCTTTAATGGAAGTCGTTACAACCTGACTATTGTAGGCCGTAGTCGACGCCAAAATAAACAATGAAGACACAAACAGAACCGTCATACTCCGTCATTTCTCCCACTGAACACTAGTGCGAAGAGAATGTACTGTGTGGTGTCATTGTGAACGCTGGTTTGCCATGGAAAAGGTTTGTTGGAATAACAACTGATCAATGACAAGGAGGAAAAATGGACTGGTGACACTTGTTCAAAGAAACTGGAAGAGGAGGGTGTGGAGGAGGCCATGGCTCTGCACTGCATTATCCATCAGCAGGTCCTTTGCAGCAAATGTCTGTCGTTGTGAAATGCATCAACCATATCAGGTCCAGGGGCTTAAAGCACTGGCAGTTCTTTGCTTTTTTAGAGGAAATGGAGTCAGAATATGTGCTTTACTTCACAGAGGTACGTTGGCTCAGTAGGGGAAACATCTTGAAGAGATTTTTTGAGTTGAGAGCAGAAGTAAAAGCCTTCATGGAGAAAGATGGGGTGGCTTTTCCTGTGCTAAGTGATCCAAAATGGCTCATGGACTTAGCTTTTCTTGTTGACATCACGCATGAGCTGAATGTACTGAACAAAAAGTTACAAGGCCACGGGCAGCTGGTCAGTGCTGCTATGACAACGTGAAAACATTCTCCACTAAACTTGTGTTATGGAAAGCCCAGCTCTCTCAGACAAACCTCTGCCATTTCCCAACATGCAAAGCACTTGTGGATGCTGGCACACCATTCAGTGGTGAGAAGTATGTTGAAGTATAAGGAATTTGATAACAGATTTGCAGACTTCAAGACACACAGAGCCACTTTTCACATTTTTTTGTACCCCTTCACCTTTGATGTGCAAGATGCCCTCCTGTGCCTCAGATGGAGCTCATTGACCTGCAGTGCAACTCTGACCTCAAAGCCAAGTTCAGGGAGGTGAGTGGAAAAACAGACAAGCTTGGACAAGTTTTGAGAGAATTAACCCCCAGCTTCCCTGAGCTTTCCCAAGTGTTCAAGCAGACCATGTGCCTTTTTGAGGAGCACGTATTTTTGTGAAAAGTTTTTCTCCACCTTGAACTTCAACAAGTTCAAGTACAGATCCAGACTTACTGATGATCATCTTCAAGCCATCCTGAGGGTATCCTGAGCATTCACCATGAACTCTCAGTGACCATCTCTCCCAGTACAGACCCTCAACCCGACTCATCCCTTCCATCTCACACCACTCTCCCCTCCCTATCAGTTATCACACAAACTGATCTCACCAACCACTTCAACAAAATCCACCTCACCTGCCCACTGGACCCCATTCTATCTGCAGTGGTCAAGCTCTGCCTCCCCTGCCTCAGCCCACTCATTATGGACATCAACTCCTCTCTCACCTCTGGAACAGGATTTCACTCACTTCGTCGATGGCCATACAGTCACCACCTCTCCCCAGATCTGTAATCTTGGTTTCATTTTTGACCCCACACTTGTACTTAGGCCCCACATCCGTCAGATCACCAAAACTGCCTTTTTGCACCTCCGTAACATTGCTCGTCTCCACCCCACCCTCTCCACATCTGCTGTTGAAACTTTCATCCACACATTTATCACATCAAGACTTGACTACTACAATAGCCTCCTGTATGGTCTCCCTTCCTCTGATTTACAAAAGCTGCAATATGTTCAAAACTCCGCCACGCGCCTCCTCACCCACACCCGCTCCAGAGACCACATCACCCCGTCCTCTAACAGCTTCACTGGCCCCTCCTACAGCGCTCTGCCGATATAAACCCTCTCAAACCCATCACCAAATCAAAGCACCAAACCTTGGAGGACGAGCCTTCGCTATCGTTGCCCTGACCCTCTGGGGCTCATTCCCGTTTCAGCTCGCCTACTACAACCTACAATAGCACCCTCCACTCTTTGTCTGTTTTCATTTGTAAAGCGTCTTTGAGTTCCTTGAAAAGCGCTATATAAGACTTAGCTCTTATTATTTTTATTATTATTATATGTTATACTGGTTAATATTATTCACATTATCATTCTATCATTTCTCTCTCTCCCTGTAGATGTGCCGTCCTTCGGCCGAGTGAGGGAGTCACTTCCTGTCTGTTACTACATAGAGAACAGAACAGCTCTGGCCCAGGAGGTGGAGATGGCTGTAGAACCTTCTGAGGCCTTCATGTTCTCTGGACTCAAACAGGTCTCACACACACACACACACACACACACACACACACACACACACACACACACATAAAATATGTAAAGAACTCTAGGGGGATGTTGTACAAAACCAGGATAGGTGATAAAGCCTGGAAAAATTATTATCCTGGATGAACTTATCCCCAAGTCAGAAAGCCGGCCCAGTTTATTCAGGACAAGTAACCATGGTGATTTAGCCTCTACAGCAGTGGTTCCCAAACTTTTTGCAGTCGCTTACCCCTTCAGACCTTTAACGTGAAGCCATGTACCCCCTACTCCTGCACACTTATAAAACTTAACGTATACAATGTAGCCCTAGAGTGAAATGTGTCCCTGAATTTTACCTATCCCGTTGAGAAATAATATATAATAAAAAAAACAATAATAGTTTGTAAATACACACAAAAAAAACAACTTATTCAGAATTATGACTTTTAGATTTATTTAAATTTCTGGCCCACTGGCATCAAAATAATGCTCTCTGTATAGAAAAAGAAATGTCTAGATTTTTTATTTTTTTATTTATCATATAACTACTTTTTTAAACTTGGTTTTTATTTTTTTTTAGCCAACACAGTACAGTAAGAAAATGTAGAGTTTCTCTGCTACATAGCCATCTTTGAATCTGTAAACATCAGGTGAAATAAAAACAAAGAACCAATACAGTATAACAATACATAACACAACAATAATAAAACAGCAAGGGGTTAAACCAGAAAATATAACATAATATTACAATGTTAACAATGGACAATAATGTAGTTTGTCTTTTAGATTCATACAATTACATGTACACTGTATATTGACAACATATATAGATTCCCTATAAAGTCATATATAAAGATACAGGTTAAAGAAAATCTTAAGAACCAATGACAACAACAACAGTAGAAACAAAAGGAAGTACACCACAGATCATCTCCATCTAAAACTCAGACATATGGTGCATAGTTAGTTTCCAGGGGTACAGGTATGTGAGTGTGGTTAGCCACATGTGTCCCACACTTCCTCCAACAGGAGCTAGGATAACTTTGTCCTATTCTGGACATTATTTCTGGAGTTCTAAAGAAACAAATAATCATCTTCCATTTGAATTCTTTCCATGTATGTGAGTTTGTGACGGAGTGAACCTCTGTACAAATATCTTCCCAGGTGTCCTGTGCTATGACCATGTTTATCTCCACCCCCACCTCTGTCTACGTAACTCTGTCATATTCATAGATAAAAATGTTATATAATTTACTAATGACTTTCTTATGATCCTTCCCATTCTGTATAAAGATCAGAAACTCTTCTATGGGTGTAGGTTTTAGAAGTTTGTTCCACTCATTTTGTGTTATATTCATTTTTAACTGTTCAAATGTCTTCAACTGATCTACTTCCAATAGATGGTGTATGTAACACAACGCTTTGGTAGTCCTAATGCTCTCTTCATTTTATTCCATATTTTAAGTGTAATGTTAGTCAAATCTGCCATTGCTTTGACAGGTGTGTGTGTGTGTGTGTGTGTGTGTGTGTGTGTGTGTGTGTGTGTGTGTGTGGCATTCTGCATCCCCATTAACAAGCATCTCATTTGTGCTTCCAAAAAATAGTACTTGAAGTGTGGGAGTTTTCGACCTCCATTTTGTTTTGACTGCCGTAGCGTTCTCAGGTGTATTCTGGGACGCCTGCTATGCCAAACAAATTTGTAAATTATTTTATCCAAATGGTTTAAAAATAATTTGGGATCTCTAGAGGTAGCATCTGGAATAGATACAGTAATTTGGGCAGAACATTCATGAGAATACTTTCAACACGACCAAACAGAGAGAGGGGAAGTGCAGACCAGTGCTCCAACTTAGTACTTCTAATTCATTTATTGTAATTAACATCAAATAAATTATGTAGAGATGGGGGATATACAGTATATACCCAGGTATTTAATACCTTTCCCAGGCCATTTCAATCCGTTTTTAGATTTTATACTTTGTGGGATTTTATTTATGTCCATAGCCTCCGTTTTATCTACATTCACTTTGTATCCAGAATAATAGCCACATTTATTAATAAGCTTCTTCAGATATGGTATTGTTGATGTAGGCTCTGTCAGATATAACAGAACATCATCTGCATATAAAGATAAATTATGCTCCTCCCCATTAATGAGTGTTCCTTTGATATTAGGATCATCTCTGATGAGTTGGGCCAGTGGCTCTATGGACAAAGCAAACAGTAATGGAGTTAGGGAGCATCCTTGATCCAGTGTGAACCTCTCTGATCCACAGACCTTCACTATTACTGCAGCCTGTGGACATTAGTACAGTGTCTGTATCCAATTTGGGACCAAATCTCATTTGTTCTAATGTTTGGAATAAGTATTGCCATGATACATGATCAAAAGCTTTTTGAGCGTCTAATGAAATTATCAATGATTCTGATTTTGCATTCTTTTGATGTGATATTATCTTTAACAGGTGACATAAGTTATCACCATAATATCTACCAGTTATAAAGCCAGGTTGGTCTGGGTGAATGACTTCAGTGATAATAAATCAACTCTTTTTGCTAAAATTGCTGTTAATATGTACAGGTCATTATTTAACAAGGATATTGGTCTGTAAGACTGGCACTCAGTAGGGTCTGTACCCTCTTTGTGGATTACCACTATGGTCGCCTCAGTCCATGATGGTGCCATAGTTTTCATCTGTAATGCATGGTGGTAGGCTTTGAACAGGAGGTGAGATAGTAATTCTTTAAAAGTTTTATAAAACTCATTAATATATCCATATCCTGGACTTTTGTTACTTTTAAGTGTAGATATAATCTGCCGAATCTCAGACTCTTTAATTGGTTCATCAAGCATTTTAGATGTTGACTCCAACAACTCATTTAGTTTGATGTGTTTAAGGAATTCTTGGATTTTTTAGTGTCAGAACAAGTGTCTGTATTCTTATAGAAGATCCCAAAGAAATCAGCAAAGGCTTCTGCTATTTTGTCTGGCTCTGTAACCATGGTAACTTGTGATTTAATCTTTTGTACCATATTTGATGATTGTTGTTTTCTTAATCTGAAGGCTAGGAGTCTACTGGAGCGGTTTCCATATTCATAGTATCTTTGGTTTGTAAATATTAAGGCCCCCTCAATCTTGTATGACAATAAACTGTTTAGCTCTTTCTGAGCTGCATTTAATCATTTAAGTCATTTTTAGAAGTAGATCTTTAATGTTCATATTCTAGCTTCCTGAATTTATCTTCCAACTCTGGCTGTTTAGCCTCCCTTATTCTCTTTGTATCACACACAAAAGAAATGATCGGCTCCTAATGTCTGCTTTAGCACAGTCCCATAGGATGAGTGCTGATGTCCCAGGTAGTGAGTTCATCTCTAGATATTCCTTGAGCTCCACCTTGATAAAAGAAATCAATTGTATGTCATTCCAAAGTGAAGCATTTAGTCTCCATTGTTTGGAGGCGGGTCTGTGACCAAAATCCCATTTCAGCTTAATCAGAGCTTGGTCAGAAATAGCAATAGGTAATATCTCTATATCTGTTACCCTATGTCATTCTTTTTTTTCTTTCCAACTTTATTTATTGAATTTTTATCACACAGAACCCAACATACAGCGGTGGTTAAATACTGCGAGTCACATTTTCAAATAAACAGTTGTATGTCTACCACCCCACCCTCCTCCCCACCCAGGGCCAGATAACAGCAAACACACACACACACACACACAATTAATTACAAAGATATGAGGAGAAAAACAAAAATAAAATAAAAAATAAATAAAATAAGTACAGCAGAGCAATTAAAGAGAAAAATTAGATAGACAAACATATTACTCATTCTCCGGACCAAAGGGAATATCTAGAGAGTCGATATATTGCACAAAAGAATCCCATGTGTCATGAAATGTTTTCACAGAGCCATTGAGTGAACATACAGTACCTCTTTAACCCACCAGATATGTGAGGGGGGGACGGGGGAGCCTCCAGAGAAGCAAAATTATTCTACGGGCCAGGAGAGTTGTAAATGCCAGGGCTCGTTTAGATGTTCTAGGTAGCTGCGCATTTGGAGAAATACCAAAAATTGAGAGTTTGGAGCGATAACGCAGCCATAGGCTCTACTCAGTGTTTCAAAGATATATGCCCAGAACAGTCCCAGTTTGGGACATGACCAGAACATGTGCACGTGATTTGCTGGGGACAGATTACACCTGCCACAGGAATCGCTTACAGATGAATACATTTTGGACAGTCTAGCATTAGTGTAGTGGACCCTGAAAAAAACCTTACATTGTATAAGTCTGTGACGGGCACAAATGGAAGATGCGTGAATAAGAGACAGAGCGGAGTTCCATTGTTCTTCAGTCAGTCTTACATTAAGGCTTTCCTCCCATACATTCTTAATGGCCGTAAGGGATGACGAGGATGCTAACCAAATAGACTTGTACAGAACAGAGATGCATCCCTTAACCACAGGGTCTACACACAAAACAGTGTCTAATGAGGTTTCGGGAGGACGATTTGGGAAGTGAGGAAAAAGTTTTTTAACAAAGTTCCTAACCTGAAAAAAACAGAAAAGATGATGCCTTGGGAGGCTAAATTTAGTGGAAAGCTGTTCAAATGAAGAAAACACATCGTCTGTATACAAATCTTTGACTGACTTTATCCCATTATTAAACCAGACCCGGAACACTGGATCAGTTCTGGATGGTTCGAAGACACAGTTCTTGTAGACAGAGGTCAAAGTCGAAGGGCCTGAGAGCCCAAGTTGTTTTCTGTACTGATTCCAAATCTTTAACGAGGTCAACACTACAGGGCAACCTACTAGGCGCGAGAGTGGAAGTGGGAGTTGTGAGCATAAAAGCGAACGCAGTGAGAATGGAGACAGTTTCCTTTCCAACTGTCCCCAACACGGCAGCAAATCCGGCTCCTCGCGCATCCAAAACAGAAGCTTCTGTATGTTAGCTGACCAATAATAAAACCTGAAAACTGGCAAGGCAAACCCACCTTTGTCCCTAGGGGACTGCAAAACCGATTTACGAATTCTGGGTGGTTTGCCGGCCCATAGGAACGTTGAAATCAGCTTGTCCAACTTGTCAAAAAAAGACTTGCTGAGAAACACGGGAAGGTGCTGAAACAGATATATAAACCTCGGAAGAATCACCATCTTAACCAGACTTATTCGACCAATGAGTGAGAGGGGCAATGCCGACCAGCGGTCAAAGTCCCCCTCAGTTTTGTCGATCAGAGGACCGAAATTATTGCGATATAGGTCTGAAAGAAAATGAGAAATGTGGATACCCAAATATCGAAAGCCAGCAATTGAAAATTTAAATGGTGATATGGAAGTAGAGACCTTCTTGGCAGGATTGTTGATGGGGAACAACTCACTCTTTTGATAGTTAAGTTTGTAACCAGACACACTACCATAGTCATTTAGAATGTTAAAAATTGTAGGAAAAGAGGAGGCAGGGTCTGAGACGTAAAGAAGAAGATCGTCTGCGTACAACGAAACCTTATGCACTGTATCCGCATGCGTGATGCCTTTAAAGTTAGCCTCTGAACGTAGCCAAAGGGCTAGGGGTTCTATCACCAAAACAAATAACAAAGGGGAAAGTGGGCAACCTTCCCTAGTGCCACGATGTAAAGAGAAATAACGAGATAGTGTATCACCCGTCCTAACAGACGCCCTCGGGGAAGAATAAAGAAGTTTGACCCAGTCAAGGAACGCTTCACCCAGCCCAAATCTGGACAGCACCCCAAACAAAAAGCCCCATTTGACCCTATCGAAGGCCTTCTCTGCGTCAAGTGAGACCACCACCTCCGGTACCAAGGAACTTTTAGAGGTAATGATGTTAAGAAGGCGTCTGGTATTGGATGACGAGTGCCGACCCGGCATAAAGCCAGTCTGGTCTGGTGCAATAATAGGTGGTAAAACGCACTGCAGACGAGAGGCAAGAATCTTTGAAAGAATTTTAAAGTCGACATTTAGAAGAGATATTGGCCTGTAACTGCCGCAAAGCAGGGGGTCCTTGTCCTTCTTGGGAAGCAATGAGATAGTGGCCTCCGACAAGGTGCCTGGGAGACGGCCAAGTGCAAAGGCCTCATTATACATGTCTCTCAGAATGGGACAAAGTGAGGATGAAAAAGCCTTATAATATTCAACCGTGAAGCCATCGGGTCCAGGGGACTTGCCACTCTGGAGTGCACCAATTGCCCCCTGAACCTCCGCCAAGGTGACTGGGGCACCTAAAATCTCTGCTTTAACACTTTCAACATGAGGAAAGTCAATCCTGTCCAATACGGCATCGGGCGGAAGAGGAGCATCTGAAGTATAAAGAGCAGCATAAAACTCTGCGAAGGTTTTGTTTATCTCATTTGGATCTGTTATGGTTACCCCAGAGGTAGATTTAATCATTGGGATGAGTCTAGCAGAAGCCTCAGCCCTGGCCTAATGCGAAAGAAGCTTCCCTGCCTTATCACCAGATTCATAAAAGCGTTGTCTGGATTTCAGGAGCAGAGTTCTGACCTTTGTGGTAGAGGCCAGGTCAAAATCCATCTGTAGAGTAACACGTCTTTTGTAGAGGGAAGGATCAGGATTAATAGCATATAATACGTCAACCTCCTTAAGATCCCTTAGAAGACCAGAAATGGTAGAAGTCTCCTCTTTTTTCCTACTAGAAACAAATGAGATGAGCTGACCTCTGATATAAGCTTTAGATGCTTCCCAGAGAATGCCCCTACTTATATCAGGTGAATCATTAACATCCATAAATAGAGAAATTTGGGACTGTATGAATTGTCTATAACATTCCTCTGCCAAGAGCATAGAATTGAACCTCCACACCCTAGGCGAACCAACTCGAGCAAGCAAGGCCAAATCAAGAGACGTTGGTGCATGATCAGATACTGCAATACTATGATAATCCACAGAGACAACCCTCGAGAGCAGCCGAACATCTAAAAGAAAAAAATCAATTCGCGAGTATGTGTGATGAACATGAGAAAGGAATGAGAAGCTTCTAACGCTTGGAAAATGTGTTCTCCAAGGATCAGTAAGGCCATATTGCTGAGAGAGTGTGGACAGGGTCCTTGCTGACCGCGTGAGTGGAACTGTTTTGTTAGAAGAACGATCCAGCACCGGGTCCTGAACAAGGTTAAAGTCACCCCTCATAATTACAGTTGTGTGCGAAAGTCAGGGCACCCCTTTAAAAACAGCATATTTTATATATTTAAAAAGTTATATTCATATTTACTGTCTCTCTGGTATATGGGAAAAAAGACAATATTGTCAGGAAACATTAATGCATAGTTACATTTTATTTTATAAATTGAACAAAATTACAAAAATGAAAAACATAATTTTGGCATGTGCAAAAGTCGGGGCACCCTACAGCATCAGTACCTTCAGTACTTAGTAACACCCCCTCTGGCAGATATCACAGCTTGTAAACGCTTCTTATAGCCAACAACAAGTCTCTGGATTCTATTATTTGGGATTTTTCCCCATTCTTCCTTGCAAAAGGCTTCCAGTTCTGCAATATTCCTAGGACGTCTTGCATGCACAGCTCTTTTAAGATCTACCCACAGATTTTCGATAATGTTTAAGTCGGGAGACTGTGAAGGCCATTCCAAAACCTTCAGCTTGCGTTTCTTGAAGTAGTCCATGGTGGATTTGGAGGTATGTTTAGGATCATTATCCTGTTGTAGAAGCCATCCTCTTTTCAGCTTTAGCTTTTTTACAGATGCTGTGATATTTGCCTCCAGAATTTGCTGGTATTTAATTGAATCCATTCTTCCTCCACCCGAGCAATGTTTCCTGTCCCACTGGCTGCAACACAACCCCAAAGCATGATGGATCCACCCCCATATTTAACAGTTGGCAAGGTGTTCTTTTCATGAAATGCTGCTCCTTTTTTTCTCCAAACATACCTTTGCTTATTGTGGCCAAAGAGTTCTATTTTAACTTCATCAGTCCACAGCACTTGTTTCCAAAAGTCATCAGGCTTCTGTAGATGTTCTGTTGCATATTTTTGACGTTGTATTTTATGATGAGGTCGTAGATAAGGTTTTTTTCTACAGACACTTCCATGAAGATCTTGTTTGTGCAAATATCGGCGCACAGTGGAAGGGTGCACCACCACTCCTGAGTCTGCTAAATCTTCCTGGAGGTCTTTTGAAGTCAAATGTGGGTTTTGGTTTACCTTTCTGACCAGACTACGAGCTGTTCTCTCCGAGAGTTTCCTTGGTCTTCCAGATCTCTTCTTGACCTCCACAGTTCCCCTCACCTGCCATCTCTTAATTATGCCTCGCACTGTGGAAACTGCAAGCTGAACACGCTTTGCTATCTTCTTGTAGCCCTCCCCGGCATTGTGGGCATCAATTACTTTCATTTTTTCTGTCTTACACAGCTTCTTAGAGGAACCCATGGTTGCTGAGTGTTTGTACAAGGTTTGTGGAGTCGCCGTATTTAAGAAACCCTCAAATTGGCACCAGCTGGCACTCCCTAATGACAATTGTTGACACATGCTTCAGGACCAATGAGCTGGTAGAGGTCTGAGCTTGTAAAAAGAATCTGACACTTTGAAACTCTCAGGGTGCCCCGACTTTTGCACATGCCAAAATTATGTTTTTCATTTTTGTAATTTTGTTCAATTTATAAAATAAAATGTAACTATGCATTAATGTTTCCTGACAATATTGTCTTTTTTTCCCATATACCAGAGAGACAGTAAATATGAAGATAACTTTTTAAATATATAAAATATGCTGTTTTTAAAGGGGTGCCCTGACTTTCGCACACAACTGTATATAATGGTTTTGAATATTTGGGAAAGAACCGAAAATGTTTGTAATGAAGGAGCTGTTGTCCCAATTAGGGCCGTACACACATACTAATAAAAGAGGTGTACCCTGAAGCATTCCAGAAATCATAACATATCTGCCATTGGAATCGGTAACAGAGTTATTCATCACAAATGGAATACCTTTTCTATTAAGTATAGCAACACCCCTTGCTTTACTATTAAACGTGGAGTGGTACACCGCCCCAACCCAGTTCCTCCTAAACCGCGTGACTTCTTTATCGAGCATGTGAGTCTCTTGAATAAAACATATGTCAACTCTAAGCTGATTCAAGTGCGCCATTACTCGCCCCAACTTTGTAGCAGTCCCCAGCCCCCTCACATTCCACGATACAAACCTAAGAGCAGTGTGGGTAGAGGTCATACCTCAGCGATAGAATTTTGTTGATATGACAGAGGTGGGCACAGCTGGGATTCTGAGCACATGAGGAATAAAACTGGCACCTGAAGATGAGAGCAAAGGTGACAAGTAATAAAATGTGTAAAGCAACATCCAAATAGAGAGGGACTGAGGGAAAAAAAAAAAAAACCCCAGGGGAAACCCAAGCATGCACACATACATACCACACAACAAAGAACAAGAACTCGAACTCCCTTGGCCTAAAACACTCCCATGCGTCAAAGAAATAATGTGTCCATTGCACAAAGGTGTAAACAACACCAACAGTAGAACTTCCAGTTTGAATGAAAGAAAAGTCACAACTCCCCGATTGTAAGTCATTAGAATTATGGTAACCTCACCAAAAAAAAACAAAAAAAAAAACCTTTGCCCCAATTAAAGATCCATCAACAATTGTAAATAAAATAGTGAGGACTGAAGAAAGAGAGGTCTTTCAATAACTTAAAGGAACGTCGCTGTTTGTAGCCCCAGAAGTAGAAAAAAAATAAAGACAAAAATGCAAATACTTTAAACATATCTACAGCATATTAAACGAGAAGGTAGATAGAAGCCAGCTGAGGAATGACAACTATGCTGTAAAAAGTCAAACTTTCCTCGAGTGAGTCACATTGCTAAAAATATAGCAGCCAGGTAACATTGAGGCTAACAGTCGTAAGCTAAAGAAAAGGGCTAATATGCTCACGGTGACCAGGAAAAACAAGGTACAAGTCAATTGTCTGCCGGTGGTCCCGCATCCTGTCGTTCTCTTGCGTTGGCAAAGTCCGTGGCTTCCTTCACGGAGGGGAGAAATTTCCTCGTCCCGTCTTGGAGTACGATAGATAGCCTAGCTGGGTACCGCAGGGCAGGCTTGAGGCCTAACTTGTACAGCCGCTTCATGACGCCTTGGTACGGGGCACGCTGCTCCAGAACCGCGGGGGGGTAGTCCTCCACAATATGGATAGGGACGTCTTTGTACTTCAGCTTGCCCCTCAGCCTGCGAGCTCCTTGCACCACACGTTCCCGTGCTTGGAAGTTATGGAAACAAACGAGAACAGGCCGGGGCCTGTCAGAGGGGCCTGGTTTAGCAGTGAGCTTGCGATGAGCCCTGTCCAGCTCTGGTGGTGATGACAAAATGTCGATGCCAAGCATATCAAAAAGCAGCTGTGAGAAGAAATCTGTCGGCTTGGTAGACCTCTCGATGTTTTCTGGGAGACCCAGTATCCGAACGTTGTTCCTCCGGCTTCGGCCTTCGAGGTCCATCACTGTGGCTTTTAGTTTAGCATTCTCGGCTACCAGCACATTTAGCGTAGCCTGGGCACCCGTAAGATCTGCACTGGTGGCATTAGCGAACAGCTCCAGGCTAGAAATACGCTGTTTGTGGTCATCGACGGTTGTTTGAACACTATCCAGCTTGGCCTCATACCTCGCGTAGGTGTCTTTAATCTCCGTCAGAAGTTCAGCTTTATGCTCCGCTAGCTTTGTTGTTAGCAATGCGGTAATTGTGCTAGTAATGCTGACCAAGTCCTCTCGTGGTTCCTGATCTTCCGTCTTCCCCTTTCTCGACATTTCCAAAATAGTAGGCACAAATCACTCCAACAGGGGCAAAACTGAACGAAAATAAAGTCAAAGTTGGTGACTAACCATGTAGAAGTTATAAAAGTTCGGGAGCATACACAAACGTGACTACTCCATAGATGCAAACCCGGAAGTCTCCCTATGTCATTCTTTTTTAGGGGTAAAAAAAGAAGTCAATCCTTAAGTATGATGTGTGTCTATTTGAATAAATGTACTTCTCCAAATGTCCACAAGTCCTGATTCTATGATAGGTGTTTAAGCACCTCATCTTTGATAAGGGAGCATTAGAGGCAGGTTGTCCATCCATTTGCTGTCATATAACGCAATTAAAGTCTCCGCCCATTAATAGCAAGCCCGTACTGTATGTTATTGAAGAGAGTTCTAATAAAGTTTGGGTTGTCTTCATTGGCCGTTTACACATTAAGAAGGGAAACTTCAACACCATCAATAGGCCGTTAACCATAATATCATCATCTTTATTATTATTATACATCAATTTTATATAGCGCTTTTCTGGGTACTCAAAGTCGCTTTACAATGAAGGGAGTAGTGTATGGAGTCGGTGCCTTGCTCATGGGCACCTCGGCAGTGCCCTGGCACCTCTCCAGCTACCAGAACAACTTCTGTTATTTTGGACCGTACTGGACTTGAACCGGTGACCCTCCGGTTCCTAAACCATGTCCCTACGGACTAAGCCACTGCCGCCCCATTTATGTACCAATGCTGGTGTGAAATTACTTTGGATACGCCCCTTTTTCTACCCGATCGATGAGATGAATAGACTTTATCTGCCCATGACTTTTTCAATTTATCCTGCTTTAAACCAGATACATGAGTCTCCTGTAGAAACACTATTTGGTCATTTATATGCTTTAGTTGATGCAGATTGTTTTTCTTTTCACAGGGCTATGGAGACCCTTCACATTGTAGCTTATAATAATAATGATCATAATATTTATTGTTTTCATGACTCACTGTAGCACCAGGACAATACCATCTTCATCTCTTTCATAGTTAACGCAGAGAGCCGTGGGAAACAGGACGAATGGCAGAAATGTTGAGCTGACATATATTTTAGTGATGAGTTCTTACATGAGGAAATACAAATAAAGGCTTTGAGAGAAGTAGAGGCTATACTTAAACAGTTACAGAGAGAAGCTCTAATAAAGCTAGTAATCATGGTTGAAAAAGAAGCTAACTGTGTTGTTTTTAAAATCTACTCACGATCCCAAAAGAACACAGAGAAAACTGAAACCACTAATGCAAAATCTAATTTGCGTGGGAAAATGAAAAATAAAATAAAATAAAATAGAAAGCAAAGAAATCAATTAGTGGGACTTAGTCCTTAGCCACAGTAGCAAGTAGCAAAGTGCACAGACTGCTCAGGCCAGACTATGCTGGGGGTTGTTAAAGTAAAATACAAAATAAAAATTCAGAGGGTCTCAGAAATATACACATTCACAAAAAGTGGTTGAATGCAGCTCACTTAGAGCCAAGCTTGATATGGGTGTTAGTCTTAGAAACAAAACATTGGGAAATAGAATCAAAATAAATGAAAAATAGATTTTTTTTCTTCTAATCAACAGAAGCCCTTACACTGTAAGTATCCATGTCTCACACACACACACACACACACACACGCTGTGCCCCTAGGGAAGGAGGGACATTTAAATTAAAATGTAACTCTAAATGAAATATTACACCCCATAAAGTCCTGTTATTGGCCAAGGGAAGGAGAGAGAGAACAATGTCATTCACATACCTGGACAGCGTCTAATGATCAGAGAGTGTATTCAGGATTTAGGCTCCGTAGATAAGATGATGAACTTCTCATAGTTCATTGGTCAATCTTTATGTTTGGATCCATCTGTAGCACTTAATCACTTCAGAGACCACTTCAGGTGAGCTGGATCCCAGATTCTCATCAATGCTGGTTATACGATATTACCGCGGCTCATTCTGCCTTCCATATCCTCACAGTAGTCGCTCAGAGTTGTCACCTGGCTCTGGAGATCGGTTACCGTAGTTTGCAGTATCATGTGATCCATCTCTGACCATGTAGCTTTAGCATTGTTAGCAATTTCCGACCGCATAGCTTGTAGCTCAGACTTTAATGCATTGAAGTCATCTACCAATGCACTCTTCATTGTTTTGGATGTATCTCCCCTGAGGGATGATAAGATGTCTTCAGTGGTCATACCTCTGCTCTCAGATGGTGAGGATCGGTCTGAGCAAACAGGCCTGCGTACTCTGTGGGGTAGTTTTTGTAGGCTTTGCTGCGTTTCTACTGAACTTATATTTTTGAAGCGTTTCCGTCATTAAGACCAGTGGAACTCACATTATTGGACTTTTAATGTGAAGGCTAAGTTCCATGAGCTCTTTAAGGCTGGTGTCCTATGTAGAATAGCTGTTTATTTTTACAAATCTTAATGGCCCTGCAGGAGCTCTGAAAAAGACGTCTACTTCATGCTGAAATGCAGCTTTAATGGGAAAGGTGAGGTTGAGGGGATGTAAACAACATAGTTCATAATGCTAGATAGTGTGTGTTCTACACCACACTATCTGAGACCAAGACTTGCCCAAGACCAGAATGTACCGAGACCCAGACAATAAACATTTTTTTTTTAATTTAAAAAAATCTATAAATAAATAAAATTATGACAAGGTTCAACAGTTAAATAACATCTCTCTTTAATTTTAGTTTATTTTAAATACATTTGATGGACAAAAAAGGTGCCTGCAAAAAATTAACTAAAATATTAAAACTACTACTGATAAATTCACAATTATTCTACATATTTGAAAACAATATTTTTATGTCAGCTGAATGTACAGCAAGTGTTTAAAAGTATTTCTACCAATAAATAAGATGTGAAACTAAATAAAACAAACTCAAACCCTGGAACAGTCATGTGACAAATCAATCAACAGTTCTTATTGAGAAATAATATTATTATTCTGGATACAGTGGAAACAGAAACTATAAAAATAATTATATTATGAACCTGTTTATATTGTAGGGTAGTGATTCTCAACTGGTGGGTCGGGACCCAAAAGTGGGTCGCGGACCTGTACTGGGTGGGTCGCGAGGAGCTGGCCAAAGATTAATAAATACTTAATGTCTCTCATGTTGGTCTTTTATTTTGAAAGAAACTTTTCTTTTGACATGCATGCTGTAAAATGCATGTTGTACAGGAAAATATGTAGATTTATGTTTAAAAAGATTATGTGTTTTTTCAGCAGCTATTTTTGAAAAACTAAATTTAGTTTTAATGGTTTGAATTCTAAAGAAAAAAAAGTGGGTCGCGATTTAACTATCATGGCAAAATGTGGGTCCCAGGGTGAGACCAGTTGAGAACCCCTGTTGTAGGGAACATATTATAGACATACATGTAATTAGAGTCTAAAGACACAACAAACACCACTTTAAAAATAAAATAGACTAATATAAAACCTTTTTACAGTTATTTGGGTCATTCTGCGCTTGTGCAACATGCGTCGATGACTCGCTGGTGATGACATAATCCAAGAAGGCGGCGGCCTGGACTACAGCAACACTATGTAATAAAGCCTTAAAATACATGGATTTAATGAAAAGAGTGAATGGGCAGAGACATAAACATGTAGACTTATTAAACACACACACACTTATTAAACACACACATATATGAAACACACACACACATTTATTAAACACACACAGACTTATTAAACTTGAACGGTCTTGAGGGAAAAACCTGAGTCCGAGACGAGACAGAGTCCTTTAAAATTTGGTCTCGAGACCAAGACCGGTCTGGACTACAACACTAGTGCTAAGAAACACTTGTAACCAGTTGCATTATCATTAGATTGGTTTATTTGAAACGTGACACATGAACAAACATGGTTAAAAAAGCCAGAATTACCCATAAGGCAATTTTTCATCTGTAGTCCCCTGCTCAAGATGAAAAAAGGTATTAAAATACAAGCATGACAATACATTTACAAGTCAATAACAACAATAACAGTACCTGTTACAATAATAAAAACACACAAAAAACACGTTAAAAGGCTACGTTATCTAATACAATACAATGCAGCGCAACATGCTCAGCTTCAAATGTTGGCAGACATACATGTTAATGAGACAAATTGTTATTATTTAAAAGGTTACCTCATTCAGATGTAGCGTACGTACATGTTTATAACAGGAACTATGCACAATAATAAAATAATATTTATAGACTAAAAGTAAAAGGCTAGTACCGCTAGCTTAGTACCACTAGGCTAGTACCATTAGCTTAGTACCACTAGGCTAATACCACTAGGCTAGTACCGCTAGCTTAGTACCACTAGGCTAGTACCGCTAGCTTAGTACCACAAGGCTAGTACCGCTAGCTTAGTACCACTAGGCTAGTGCCACTAGCTTAGTACCACTAGCTTAGTACCACTAGGCTAGTACCACTAGGCTAGTACCACAAGCTTAGTACCACTAGCTTAGTACCACTAGCTTAGTACCACTAGGCTAGTACCACTAGGATAGTACCACAAGCTTAGTACCACTAGCTTAGTACCACTAGCTTAGTACCACTAGGCTAGTACCACTAGGATAGTACCACTAGCTTAGTACCACTAGCTTAGTACCACTAGCTTAGTACCACTAGGATAGTACCACTAGCTTAGTACCACTAGCTTAGTACCACTAGGATAGTACCACTAGCTTAGTACCACTAGCTTAGTACCACTAGCTTAGTACCACTAGGATAGTACCACTAGCTTAGTACCACTAGCTTAGTACCACTAGCTTAGTACCACTAGGATAGTACCACTAGCTTAGTACCACTAGCTTAGTACCACTAGCTTAGTACCACTAGGCTTGTACCACTAGACTAGTACCACTAGCTTAGTACCACTAGCTTAGTACCACTAGGCTAGTACCACTAGCTTAGTACCACTAGCTTAGTACCACTAGGCTAGTACCACTAGGCTAGTACCACTAGGCTAGTACCACTAGCTTAGTACCACTAGGATAGTACCACTAGCTTAGTACCACTAGGCTAGTACCACTAGCTTAGTACCACTTGGATAGTACCACTAGCTTAGTACCACTAGCTTAGTACCACTAGCTTAGTACCACTAGCTTAGTACCACTAGCTTAGTACCACTAGCTTAGCACCACTAGCTTAGTACCACTAGCTTAGTACCACTAGCTTAGCACCACTAGCTTAGTACCACTAGCTTAGTACCACTAGCTTAGCACCACTAGCTTAGTACCACTAGCTTAGTACCACTAGCTTAGCACCACTAGCTTAGTACCACTAGGCTAGTACCACTAGCTTAGTACCACTAGGCTAGTACCACTAGCTTAGTACCACTAGCTTAGTACCACTAGCCCTTAAATGTGTACATCACCAGCTACATCACGATACGATGTCGATATGTTTGGATGACGATACGATGTTTACCGATGTTTCGGCAAATTTGTGGTTGACCTCATTTGGAGACATGATTTATTGATCTGGTTGAATGATGGAGTCCAGGCGAAGCATTGATGATTTTATAAAAAAGGTTTATTATAAAACTAAGTAAAAAAAATACAAAGTGGAACAAAAATTAGTGACCGCCCCGGGCGGACGTTCAATGATCAAGAGCCGCTCTGTCCAACAGTTTCACAGCTTAAGCTTTTATACAGATAACATAAGAAGTTCCACCCTGAGGTGAGGAGGAGGAGGAGTCAGATGCCCAACAGTGGAAACATGTGAGGATGATGAAGACGTGTATATTATGAGGAAGGTTGGGAGCCACTCTTATCTATCTTTGATAGTGTGTGTGCGTGTATATCTGCATGTGAGTTTGGCCTTCAGCAGAGACTGTGTTGTACTGAGTACAATACGATCTGTACTGTTTAATCTAACATGACTCAGCTGTTCTAAGAGTAATGGAGTCATCATGTATTAAAACATGACACACATGTACACATGAACATACATTTGACGATATGATGATGATTATAATAATTGCCATAACACTGATCTCACAAAGTCTGTCACGATACGATTTTTATTGTATTCACAAGCCTGTGATTGATATGATGTGATATTATATTCATATCTCACACAATCATTACATGTTTATTAACTCCATAAAAACTACTGAAATATGATTTGACCATTTTATTTCTAAGGCATTAAATAAACAGTATAAACACCATTCTGTAACATTTAACAAATAATAGACTTTGAAATGTGATAAAAAAGTATCTATTAAATTACTACGGTGTAATACTTTATTAATAATAATAAAAATATGGATTTAAAAACAGTTGATTTCACTGTAACAAACTAACCAGATGGAAAAGTGTCACTGGCATGTTATTATTATTATTAATAATAATATTATTATGATGTCACACTGTTGTATAACTAAGTGTAAAAACGTATTTTAAGAGGCATATGATGAATTTGTGTAAAACAAAAATAATGGTTTATTTGTTTTGATTTGGTTTTAAAACAGAAAAACCAAAGAACGAACGGTACACAGATAATAATGCTACATTTATGGCTTTGATACAATTTTTTCTTCTTTAATATTAAATAAGTATCTTAAGTGAACTTCCAGACACTTGTTATTCAGTAGTTGTGTTTATTTACATGAACAGACGCTGTTTGTTGTGGGGAGTTATTATAAATATTTATGAGCACTGACTGAAAACTGAAAGTATCAGATCTCAGTTTATGTCTTAAAATCAGCATCACTATTATAGCTTTCATTATTATTTCATTTCCTGATCAATAGTTCATCATTTTTACCTCCTTCCTCTCGTGGCTTTTTCTGTGCTGCTCTCGTGATACTTCTGCATCTTCTTTGTTGGTGTTTTATAGCGGTTGGCTCCACATTCAGGAAGTGGCAGCGGGCCATTACTGGTCTGTGGCTGCATCATACCGTGTACACATTGGGGTGTCAGCAGGGGCTGCAAGTCTTTGTTGTCGCGTGGCATTTGCTACGTTATATCACCATCCCCACGCAGGAAATGATGGAACGGAGGTACAGACGTGCTATGTGAATTTCAAAATAAAGGCATATCTTAAAGATGTCTATGTTTATCAACGTTTTCCTTGTGCATCAATGTAATTGGATCGTTAATTAATTTATCGATGTATTAATGTGGATCGATGTATTGTTACACCACTATAGCTTACTACCACCGGGCTAGTACCATCGCATCGCAAGATGGCGCCAGCATGTACTGGCTGCTGTCTGCCCGCTCTGCTGGAACTTTTGTTTGTAGCCGCACTGATCGGTTTTCTGTGCCAAAACATCACTGCACTGATAGTTTACGACTGTCAGGCACTTATTGATCTTAATCGTTCACATGATGTATGTCTGGGCTTCAACTCTAAGGATCAAACATCCAGACTTCCTCCTCACTTGGCGTCAGTACCTGACTTCCTGCTGCGCTCACCTGTCCTCCGGAGGAAGCGTGCCAAAAAACGTGGTAAACGTGGTGGAGTCCTGTTGAGGATAAAAACGTTCTGGAGGTCAAACCCTGGGACTGATCCTTGATGCCAGTTAACATATGGATTACGGTGGATTCAGCCCGTGGCTCCAGTGCGTCTGGTCTCCGGCTTGCGTCAGCTGCCATTCGAAGCGCCGCTCCACAGACGCCGTCCCCGGCATCGTGGTGTGGATTACGGGTGTCAACGGTAGGATGAGCACGTTCATCTTAATGAGCCGTGTTTGGAACTCCACGGTTTACGTGACGTGGAGGAGGATTAGCGCTCGTATACAGAGACGCTTTCAGCTGCAGACTGTTGGACATAAACACGTTAAACTCCTTCGAGCTCCAGATGTGTAAGGTTGGAAATGAACACTCTTTTTACTGTTTTAATCTACCAACCTCCTGGTCCTGCTCGTTTATTCCTAGATGAATTCTCTGAGTTTATGTCATCTATTGTTAAGCTGTGTATTAATCCTTGGTGATTTTAATCTACATGTTGATAATTCCTCCTGTCCTATGGCAGATGAGCTGATGTCTCTAATGGACTCTTTTCACTTTGTACAACATGTGTCAGGTCCAACACACACTGAAGGTCATACTTTAGATTTGGTCTTTTCTTTTGGTTTAATGATTGACCATCTAGGTATTGTAGATGTATAAATAAGTGACTATTATTGCTGTATCATATTTAATCTGTCAATCACACTGGTACAGACTACTTCTAATGTGAAAAAGCAGAGACTCATTCTTAATGAAGCAGCAATCAGTGGATTTTCTGCCTCTTTTGATCCAACTACATTTACTAGTTGTGATGATGTTGACACTTTTATGACAAACTTTAATAGCCATTGTCTGTCTGTTTTGGACACAGTAGCACCAGCTAAAAATACTCCAGGCTCTAATAAGAAACCTTGTCTGTGGATGAAAGAAGCTATTTTTAGCTTTAGGAGAAGCTGCTGGAAAGTGGAACGGTTGTAGAAAACCACTAAACTAGAGGTGCACAGACTCTATTTAAACGAAAAGATAATGGAGTTAAATGAATTAATAAAGCATGCCCGCTCTGCTTATTTTACTAATCTTGTTTTGCAAAATAAGAGAAACCCCAAGGTTTTGTTCAATACTATTGAAAATCTTGTTGCACCCTCACCGTCCCATGTGTCTGTACACACACAGGAGGACTGTAACAATTTTTAAACTTTTTTGTAAACAAAGTACAAGACATTAGTCAGATTTTATCATGTTCTCTGATAATGTTACCTAGTGGAAGCATATATAATATATTGGTCCTAAAACTGAACCTTGTGGAACTCCATGATTAACTCTGGCTGAGGACAGATTATTAACATGAACAAAGTGGTTCTGTCTGATACGTAGGATTTAAACCCAGTCTCTGCAGCAGTAGATGATGATCTACTGAGATCTAAGATCACCAGAACTGAGACCAACCCTCTGTCTGAGGATAAGACGAGATCATTGGCTGTGGCTTTTGGTGGGCGTGGCTACAGTGTTGAATAGAAACCATAGATTGTTTTTGTTTTCTTCTATTAAAGTTAAATAATAGAAGGTTCCAGATTTATGGAGAGATTTTTATAAGTTAACAAACTTTCTCTCCAGGCAGTAAGAACTTCTACCATGTCTGAGCAGAGATACTTCTGTTCTAATGTCTACGATGTCTGTGTGTGTGTGTATAATGTGTGTGTATTACGTATAATGTGTGTGTATTGTGTATAATGTGTGTGTATAATGTGTGTATTGTATATAATGTGTGTATAATGTGTGTGTGTATATGTTATATAATGTGTGTGTATTGGTATAATGTGGTGTATGGTGTATAATGTGTGTGTATAATGTGTGATAATTTGTGTGTATAATGTGTGTGTCTTGTCCTGTGTGTGGTATTGTGTATAATGTGTGTCTCCGGTGTGTGTTGTTCTGGTGTGTCCTGTGTTGTATAATGTGTGTGTATTGTATAATGTGTGTGTATTGTATATAATGTGTGTGTATAATGTGTGTATTGTATATAATGTGTGTGTATAATGTGTGTGTATTGTGTATAATGTGTGTGTATTACGTATAATGTGTGTGTATTGTATATAATGTGTGTGTATAATGTGTGTGTATTGTGTATAATGTGTGTGTATTGTATATAATGTGTGTGTATAATGTGTGTATTGTATATAATGTGTGTGTATAATGTGTGTGTATTGTATATAATGTGTGTATAATGTGTGTGTATTGTGTATAATGTGTGTATAATGTGTGTGTATTGTGTATAATGTGTGTGTATAATGTGTGTATTGTATATAATGTGTGTGTATAATGTGTGTGTATTGTATATAATGTGTGTGTATTGTGTATAATGTGTGTATAATGTGTGTGTATTGTGTATAATGTGTGTATAATGTGTGTGTATTGTGTATAATGTGTGTGTATTGTATATAATGTGTGTGTATAATGTGTGTATTGTATATAATGTGTGTATAATGTGTGTGTATTGTGTATAATGTGTGTGTATTGTATATAATGTGTGTGTATTGTGTATAATGTGTGTGTATTGTGTATAATGTGTGTGTATAATGTGTGTATTGTATATAATGTGTGTGTATAATGTGTGTGTATTGTGTATAATGTGTGTGTATTGTATATAATGTGTGTGTATAATGTGTGTATTGTGTATAATGTGTGTGTATAATGTGTGTGTATTGTGTGTATTGTATATAATGTGTGTGTATAATGTGTGTGTATTGTGTATAATGTGTGTGTATTGTATATAATGTGTGTGTATTGTGTATAATGTGTGTGTATTGTGTATAATGTGTGTATAATGTGTGTGTATTGTGTATAATGTGTGTGTATAATGTGTGTGTATTGTGTATAATGTGTGTGTATTGTGTATAATGTGTGTGTGTTGTGTATAATGTGTGTGTATTGTGTATAATGTGTGTGTATAATGTGTGTGTATTGTGTATAATGTGTGTGTATAATGTGTGTGTATTGTGTATAATGTGTGTGTATTGTGTATAATGTGTGTGTATTGTGTATAATGTGTGTGTGTTGTGTATAATGTGTGTGTGTTGTGTATAATGTGTGTGTGTTGTGTATATGTGTGTGTATTGTGTATAATGTGTGTATTGTGTATAATGTGTGTGTATTGTGTATAATGTGTGTGTATTGTGTATAATGTGTGTATAATGTGTGTGTATTGTGTATAATGTGTGTGTATTGTGTATAATGTGTGTGTATTGTGTATAATGTGTGTGTGTGTTGTGTATAATGTGTGTGTATTGTGTATAATGTGTGTATAATGTGTGTGTATAATGTGTGTGTATTGTGTATAATGTGTGTGTATAATGTGTGTGTATTGTGTATAATGTGTGTGTATTGTGTATAATGTGTGTGTATTGTGTATAATGTGTGTGTATTGTGTATAATGTGTGTGTGTTGTGTATAATGTGTGTGTGTGTGTATAATGTGTGTGTATTGTGTATAATGTGTGTGTATTGTGTATAATGTGTGTATTGTGTATAATGTGTGTGTATTGTGTATAATGTGTGTGTATTGTGTATAATGTGTGTATAATGTGTGTGTATTGTGTATAATGTGTGTGTATTGTGTATAATGTGTGTGTGTTGTGTATAATGTGTGTGTATTGTGTATAATGTGTGTGTATTGTGTATAATGTGTGTGTATTGTGTATAATGTGTGTGTATAATGTGTGTGTATTGTGTATAATGTGTGTGTGTTGTGTATAATGTGTTTGTATTGTGTATAATGTGTGTGTATAATGTGTGTGTATTGTGTATAATGTGTGTGTATTGTGTATAATGTGTGTGTATAATGTGTGTGTATTGTGTATAATGTGTGTGTATTGTGTATAATGTGTGTGTATAATGTGTGTGTATTGTGTATAATGTGTTGTGTATAATGTGTGTGTATTGTGTATAATGTGTGTGTATTGTGTATAATGTGTGTGTATTGTGTATAATGTGTTGTGTATAATGTGTGTGTACTGTGTATAATGTGTGTGTATTGTGTATAATGTGTGTATAATGTGTGTGTATAATGTGTGTGTATTGTGTATAATGTGTGTATAATGTGTGTGTATAATGTGTGTATTGTGTATAATGTGTGTGTATAATGTGTGTATTGTGTATAATGTGTGTGTGTTGTGTATAATGTGTGTGTATTGTGTATAATGTGTGTGTATTGTGTATAATGTGTGTGTATTGTGTATAATGTGTGTATTGTGTATAATGTGTGTATAATGTGTGTGTATAATGTGTGTATAATGTGTGTATTGTGTATAATGTGTGTGTATTGTGTATAATGTGTGTATAATGTGTGTGTATTGTGTATAATGTGTGTGTATTGTGTATAATGTGTGTGTGTATTGTGTATAATGTGTGTGTATAATGTGTGTGTATTGTGTATAATGTGTGTGTGTATTGTGTATAATGTGTGTGTATAATGTGTGTGTATTGTGTATAATGTGTGTGTGTATAATGTGTGTGTATAATGTGTGTGTATTGTGTATAATGTGTGTATAATGTGTGTGTATTGTGTATAATGTGTGTATAATGTGTGTATTGTGTATGTGTGTGTATTGTGTATAATGTGTGTATAATGTGTGTGTATAATGTGTGTATTGTGTATAATGTGTGTGTATTGTGTATAATGTGTGTATAATGTGTGTATTGTGTATGTGTGTGTATTGTGTATAATGTGTGTATAATGTGTGTGTATTGTGTATAATGTGTGTTGAATGATGATGTCCAGTCAGAGATTGATGATGTTATAAAAAAGGATTTATTATAAAGTAAATGATAAATTGTGTCCCATCCTGTATATTAGAAAGAGAAGCAGACAGTTTCACAGCTTTAGCTTTATACAGATGGAGAAAAAGAGAGAGAGTCAGATGCTACTCACAGTGTGTGTGTGTGTGTGTGTGTGTGTGTGTGTGTGTGTGTGTGTGTGTGTGTGTGTGTGTGTGTGTGTGTGTGTGTGTGTGTGTGTGTGTGTGTGTCTTATCTGTGTGAGCCTTCAGCAGAGACTGTCTGTGTTCAAAAGTGCAAAGAGTAATGCAGTCATTGTGTATTAAAACATTGTACACATAAACACACATTTGACGATATGATGATGAATAGAATAATTGCCATAACATGTGTGTATTGTGTGTGTGTGTGTGTAGGTGCGTCTCCGTATCCTCCCTGGCTCTAAGCAGCAGATGCTGTATAACTACTATCCTCTGATGGCCGGATACCAAACCCTCCCTCAGCTCAACGTGGTCCTCCCCCGCTGCCCCTCCTCCTCCTCCTCACACGCCCTCAGACGCTTTCTACCACAGCGCATTTTTATTAAGGTATTATTATCTAATGTCTAATATTAACATATATTATTATTAATATTATGAATCTAATATTACAGCCTCAAGGTCAACCTGCTGATGACGTCTCCATTGCTGCATGAATCACGTGTGAAAAAGTAAAGAAAAGTTTCTCAGTCCAGGTTTTTCTCTTCAAACATTGAGTTTGTTTCTTTAGTGTTTGAGATAAACTACTTCCTACTGAGTGTTTCCTGTTTCCTGTTTGATGAGTTAAGTGTTTCCTGTCTGATAAACGATCAGATGTAGAAGGTAAATGAGTCTAAAAGTTCCAGAACAAAAAGGAAATTATGGTGGAACTAAAATAAAAGGTTTGATTGAAATCAACGTTCCTGTTTGTCCTTTTTTCATATTTAAAGTTGAATGAAACCATCATGTGACTATTTGAAGGTTGAATAAATGCCATGTTATACCACAGGTATGAGCTGTATCATTATTAACAATCTCGTTTCTAGATCTGAGCCAGATGTTAACTAGCGGCCATTAGCTGGAAATGCACATCTGTATCATAAGGTACTTACAGTATTATTGTTACAATGTTTATTATTCATTTACACACAGATTTAGAAGAAACTCTGAATTTACTAGGAATTATAAACACTAACATTATCTTTGTAAGAATATATAGTGTGTATTTTAATGTTGCCATAGTGATTCCTGGGGTTTAGTGACATTATGAGAACCAGAAGAATCAACTTTGTCATTGCACATGTTACAGAGCAACAAAATGTAATTTCAGTTTCATCTCGTCCAACAAAAGGTTGGTCCAGAGTGGACAGACGGCCATCGAGGCGTTGAAATATAATCCCTTCACTCCTTTTCTGAAAACAGTCGATGACGTGTGACGACCTTGAATGGATCCAGTTGAGAATCAGAAACAAAGGTCCAGGCGGCGGTGGGGGAGAGGAAGCCAGGGGGGGGCGTACAGTGGTGATAGATGAAACGGCTTTGGGAGCCAAAAGAAGGTCAGCGATTTGTTTTTGATTCAGGCTATAGCTCATTTCCAATAGCCTTGAGTCCCGAGTCTACAACATTAATCCAATGAGTTTAGGGTTAGGGTTAGCGAGCTGGGTCAATTTCACATAAACGTTCCAAAAGCAGCTTCTGCTTGCTTTTGAGACCATTCATCACATGAATGAGGACAGAGTATTAGAGCATACAGGGGGTCCGTGGGGTCTTACAAAGTATTAAAAGATGATAAATCGGACTTCCGGTGATGACGACGTGGGAGAATATCGCGTGAAGGAGGTCTCCTGGTGAAACTTTAATATATCTCTTTAAACACCTCGTCCTGATTCTGAGCCGTGTTTTGAACGACGGGTTACAGCTGTGGTCTCTACTTTGCGTTGGAATGAGTGGTTCTAAACCCAAGACGAGCAACACTCAAAGCTGTCCAGTTACACGAGGCGGTGCTGCTACTGTAGCCAGTAAACTTGCTAAAATGGCGGCGGCTCCGGACAAAGAGATTATCAATGAATCGGATGGTATCGGAACTGGAGAAGCAACGGGCTTCTCTCCGGGAAGACATGGCGGTATTAAGCATGGACTCGGTAAAACCCTTACAGACCTCTGTGGTCAATCTCCAAATTATAAACCTCCCAGAGGGCAGTGAGAAAGGCCTGCTGATGGAAAAAAAATTAACCCCGGCATCTTCTCCAAGCCTCTGGAGCTGGAGAGGCCACATCGCTCCCTCTGTGCTAAACCCGGACCAGGAGGGAACCCCAAACCTTTTTTGGTATGTTTTCATGAGAGGGAGGAGGTGCGTCGGTGGGTCATACAGAACGAGTTTCAGTACCAGGGAGCGAGGCTGTGAGTTTACCCGGTCGTCAGCGTAGCTACTGCAAAGAAGCGAGCTGCTTTCAACAAAGTCAAACAGGTCTTTACCAGAAAGGAGTCACATTTAGATTGCTGTTTCCTGGGTGGGTCCCTGGCGCCCTTGGCTGAGGACTGCTGTTCTGCACAGGATGTGTGCCGTTGCAGTGCCTTCTCCCCGCAGTGGTGGTTGCCGGTTGCTTGCACGCCGGTGGGGGGCATTGCCCCGTGGCTTGGGCTGTCCAGTGAGCGGCGGGGCCTGGGCTGCTGTCTTTGCGCTATCTGTGTTCCTGCCAGACTGTGGCTGGTACGTGGGCTGGGGTGGGGGGGCAGCCCTCGGGGAGCTTCGCCCGGGGGCTCTCTCATGGTGGTTCCCGGTCTCGGGGTAATGCTTTTGGGGTCCGGCGGGCTTGGTCGGCTGGCTGGGCCGGTCCTAGCGGGGGTCTTCAGGGGTGGGTTGCGCAGGCCGTGCCCTTGCATGCCTGCGGGTGCGGCGCGGGGTGGCCCCTGCCTGGGCGGTGCCCTGCGAGGCCAGAGTCTGCAGGGCGACATCAATAAAGGGTGATCTGGGGCGTTCTGTCTGTGCGCCTGGGGGCCGGTGGGGTGATTCGTAGTGTCCCCTTGGTGCCCTAGGCGGCTGGGGATGTGGTCGTCGTACCTGGGCAGGCTGCTCCTATTCCGGGTCCTTCCGGCCTGGGGTCTGATCCCTGCTGGCTCTGGGCCCGCTGGCCACTCACTCCTTCCCTCTGTCCACAGCCACCACCATTATACTGTACCTAAGCTTCACACCTCACTCTCACTTTACAATAATCAACTCTTCCCCACCCTTCCATTTTTCTACCTTGAATCTCTCCTCCCTTTTTTATATATTTTTGTTACAATAGCATCCACTCTACACAGCACACGTAAGACGAGAACAAAGCGCCATTACATTTAATATTAATATTAACCTAACCACTAAGTATCATAGCGCTGATGGGTTACCTGACAACATGTGACTTAATTGAAGGCACACCTCAAACACTCTGCTTCCTTGTTGGAAATCATGGGAAAAGGTTCCACGTTCATCTGTTCAAAGTATTAAAGTCCAGCCATCGCACCGCTGAGGAAGGAGATGGGCTCTGTGTCCCAGAGATGGAAGGGTTTTGGTCTGAAATGTGCAAATCAACCCCAGAAGAAAAGCTAAAGACCTTGTGAAGATACTGGCTGAAGCTGGTAAGGTCATTATCTACGGTAGTGATGGGAATTCTGGCTCTTTTTGGGGAACCGACTCCTTCGGCTAAAAAGATCTCATGGTACTTAAATTCATTTATGAGCAAAAATAATGTCAAATTATGCACAATATGAATGACTAATGTAAAAAACTACTATATCAGTATATCAGTACTATATCAAATGTGTATTATATAAATGCACCTTTATTTATGTATCAGTGATAAAAAATAATACAAAATTTAAAGTGCAAAAACAAACGTTTAACTATTTACAAATAACTTCTTTAAACTATTAACTTTTTAGTAATAAACTAATATAAAGTAAACAACATGCAGGAACCTTTACAGAATCACACGACAAAAAATGTATAAAACTAAAAGAAAAGAAAAAAAATATTCCTTCAGTTAAGATTCAGGAAAACCATGGGGTTGGTCCTCTTTCTTCTCTCTGTAATTATCAGCCCTGTTTCTGAGAAGATTCTCTCTGAGGGGCTGATGTTGCACAGTCTCCATGTCCTCACATTTGTAAAGTGAAGCCTTGGTCTCCCACCAGATCAGTGGGTCTGCATTTTGCTGGAAAAGAGGTTCTTCAAGGTCTCACTTCCAGAATCAAATCTGCTGAGGGATTTCTTCTTGTAGTGTCTCCACTTGCTCGTTCTTCAAAGAAACAGCAGATGCTCGTGGCTCCTCTCGTTCATGCTCTGCAGGTTCTTCTCCCTCTTGGTCCTCTAACAGTGGAGTTGGCTGGTGCTGTAGTTATTTTCTGAAGAGCTTCATCTACTGCTCTGTTATCATTAAAGACCAGCTTCTTCAATCTTGGGTCAAGAATGGTGGTTTCTGAGAAAATAGTGTTGTATTCCATTCTGTGAAACTTTCTGTCCATGGATGCACAGAGAGCCCCGCCCCCAACTCTGGTCTGGTGTCACTCTGCAGATGTCTGCACAGGATCAACATTCTAGAGGCTGTAACATCGTAAATAAGTGTTAAAATGATGCTTTGTGTTATTTAACACTATATATTATTACTTCTGGTCACGTCTAATTTGCTTTTTCATACCAATAATGCAACAACTAATGATAATAATAATAATAATGTGAAAACAATTGTACACTGCACCTGTTCACATGGTTCCTCCCATTGCTCTTGGCTCAGAGGATCAACCAATGCATTGATGACGGCCAGGGGAGAGATGACTGGTGGAGTTCCACCTTGTGACACAGTCTTGTTTGAGCTTCAGCTCAGGCACGTCCATCCGTCCACTGTGGGCTTCATCACCTTCAGAGCATCTCTTACCATCAGGTTAATTGTGTGTGAAGGACATGGGTGGTGGGTCCGTTTCAGGGTTTGAATTGCTTTGGTTATGTGAGCTGCATTGTCCCCTTTGAGCAGCTCATCTGCTAAGTTCTCACTAGTGTGAACTCAAAACAATCCAGAAGACAGGACATCATTTTGTAGATGTAACTGACAAGTAGGATGTGGTGGTTCAGGATGTCCAGCTGCTTCTTGAACACGTTCTCTGTCATAAAGACCTGAGATGTTTTTTGGAGAGTTTTCCTACTTGGAATTGTATACGTTGGATTGAGTGCATGAATAAACCTTCTGAATCTTTTATCATCCACAGCTGAAAACAGCTGGAAACCACATGCGATCCTTTTAGCCAGTTCTTCATCCACTGTGTCCTGTCTCACTGGGGTCATAGGTGGTTGTAGTGGACGATGCTGTAGGGTTAGGGTCACCATCTGAGTCTGAGCAAAGATATGTTACGTTTGTCTTAAAAATAAACACACGCTGGTCGATCCACAAACGCACTTTACACAATTCACAAGCACAATTGAAGATTTACACATGATACTTCATGATAAACACACACACATACATGATAAAACCTGTAAATTGTGGATATTTTTGTGAATATTTTTGAGATAAATCTCTCCACATATCGTTCATCCTTCAGTCCAGCCTCACGTTTATTATCCTGGTTTTTCTGCTAGTGATGTCATTGATGACATCATCACATTTCCTCAGTGAATCTGAAGGAGAAATAAAAGAATGTGAACCCACGAGCTAGTCTGTCAATCAAACCAAGTCATAGGATATACATGACGTGATTAGATATTGATAAATATTTAGATATTTATAAATAGAATAAAAGCTGTACAAATTTAAGATGTAGCACAAAGCAAATAAAAGTTATTTATTATTTATGAAGTAGATTGACACAGAATACTAATAAAACACAAGTTTACATATAAAGTACAGTTTTATTTAAAGTAAAAAGGTCTCTGCTAAATTAGAAATATTAACGGTTTTCTTAATAAATCATTTGTCGATATGTTTACCTATCTATAGATTTTGTCAAGTCATATATATTGTATATATATATTGTTTAATAAACAAGGCTCCTCTTCTTTCTGTGTTTTTCTTCCCTGGGCTCCAGAGGTGTGTTCCATAAAGGAGGTTTAACAAACTCTGAGTCTATCCATAAACTCTAGGTCAACATACCCTCCATGGTAAACTCTGTGATTCATTACAGCTGGTATGAAGTGGATCAATCAACCCTGAGTATGTAAACCTTGGGTTACTGACGTGTACGCGCGATAAAAAGCCATCATCATTGGATCAGAGATTACTCGAGCTACCATGGTAACCACCCATTAGAGAGTGATTTATTCACCCTGATGGTGAAATAAGTCGGTGTTTGATGAATATGATCCTGTTCTAAAGATGTGTTCAGTCTTCAGTGACTATAGTGGCTTAAATCACCTGTAATTAGTCACACTTTTTGGTCACTTCATCACTTTATCTCTTCAGTGACGTGACGAGTGGTGAATAATAATAATAAAATGTGTCTGAGGAGACGTGTCAGCATCATAGGATGTCTGCATAGAGAGTCCTCCTGTTACACTGGATATAAACACAGTGACTGATGCTTCATATCTAATCATTTATATTGATTTTAATGTAATATTATCACCAGATTCATCTCTACGTCATAAAATATGTCATAAAACACTGAAGCGGGACACGAACCCGTGACCCATTGTTTCCAAAAGCAGCATCATAATTCACTGAGCCATCATAACTTCAAAAGTTGGAAACATTTCGTTTAGATTCTTTTTGATAATGGAGACCAGTGGACGGTGGTCAGTTTCCCATAGACGTACCTGTGAAAACTCTCCAGGCCGTAGGCTAAGCCTAAACAATCTGGACATACCTACATTCAGACTTGGTCATAGCCCGAGATACATAGGCTACTGGTTTCCAGTGCTGACCCTCATTTTGCTGAAGCACTGCTTCAATACCATCCTTGGATGTGTCTGTTGACACTTTGAGCTTTTTGGTCTAGTCATATTATGCTAATGCAGGTGCCATGGTAACAGTCTGTTTTTGTTTTGCTTGGTAGCACAGTTGTTGTGTAAGAGCTCCTGGAAATAAGAGGTCTTTGCTGTGAGGTTAGGAATACACTTGCTAATGAAATGTACCATTCCCATAATGCTAATGCTAATGGTCTTAGCATGTTCAGTATTGCTTTTATTTTGCCTTGGTCTGGGTGTACACCCTGAGCTGTGAGTTTATCGCCCAAGAAGAGAATCTCATGCACTGCAAACACACACTTGGCTCGATTGAGTTTGTCTGTACTTTTGCATCACTTTGTGGAGTCTCTGGTTGTGTTCATGAAGAGTTCAGCCCCATATAATAATATAGACTGTGACTCCCTCTAAACCTTCAATGATTTGTTCCATGGCTCTGTGAAATCTTTCTGGTGCAGATTTGAATCCAAACGACAGCCTAAGGAAACAGTTCCTCCCTAAAGGAGTGTTAAAGGTACATCCAACCCTAACTGCCACAAACCTTGTGAAGCGTTGCTCCTGTCATTTCACTGATTATCTCCTCGTGTGGGTATTTGGTACTGCTCCCTCTTTATATTATCATTTTAATCTTTTGGGTCCATGCATGTTCTCAACTCATCATTCTTTTTCTTTGTGACAACCATGGCGTTGACCCAATCCGTAGGCTCTTGGACCTCTTTGATCACACCCAGATTGGTCGTTCTGTCCAGTTCTCCATTAAGACCTTCTCGCAGCGGAGCTGGAACCCTTCATGGTACGTCACAACTGGCTGGGCGCCTCCCTTTAGCTGAATCTTATATGTAAAGGTTAGTGTACCAAATCCTTTAAACACCAGAAAAGTTTTGCACAATAGCATTAACATCACTTTTTGAATCTGTGTAAATTCTAAGGGTGTAACAACACATGTATTTGTATTGGGTTCAGGTACAGGGTTGTGCACGGGTGAGTTCCCAGAACAGAAGTCGCGTGTTTACTTCCGCCTGCAGATACATGTGCAGCCCGTGTACGTCATGGCTAACGCTAGCGAGAAACCAGAGCTAGAGGCCCCTCCCCCTGTCGCTTGGGAACATTTCAGCTTCAGGTGAAATACTGTAACATAGAAAGACCAGTGGATAAAACGAGGGCAGTGCTGACATTGTTCAGATGAGATCATGTATGTTTCTGGGAACACAACGAACATGTTAACTCACATGAAACGTCACCACCTGAGTGTGAACATCACTGTGATAAAACGTCCTCAGTGTAAACACACACTGCCATCAAAGTCTTTATATCAGCTGATAAAAGCTGTTAACAAGCTGTTTGAGAATATTATTGTTACCAGGCAGCACTTTACAATAGTGTTGTATTATTTTATTTTATTTTCATATTCTTTATAATATTCAATACATTGTTGGCTTAAAGTTTCGAATAAACAACAAGAAAATTTATGTTTTGCATTTTGTTCCAAACTGTACCGAAAATTAACCGAACGTGACCTCAAAACTGAGGTACGTATCAAACCGTGATTTTTGTGTATCTTTACAGCACTAGTAAATACAGCACTTTTCACAAGACCTAACTCTTCACAGCTCTTATCACCAAACAGTGATTACAACAGAAAAGTTAACCTTTAACCTCCACATTCAGTTTACATGTACCAAAACATTCTATGGGTTGTCCTTTGTCATCTTTCAACTCTGTGGCTTTACCTGCGTCTTTTATGTCAGACGTGCTAATGAGATTCACCCAGTGTCCAGTCTCATAGCAACAACAGTCCCATTCATCTGTAGAAGAGCAATCCATTTGTCTTGACTTTTTCCCCTTCATTCTCACAATTTTTTTTATTTTATTTTTTTTCTACTTGTCTGCACATGATGTCAAAGGTCAACACCACAGGAAGTGCAATCATTATGAGACAGCAATGCATATTTTGTTATTACAATAAAATACATTGATTTATTTTATTGCTTAATTGTGACCATCACCAGCCCTCCCTAAGGAAGGGTAAGAAATATTTTATTATAGGGAGGAAATAAAAAGGGAGAGCAGTGTTACACCTAAGTGGAGAGGGAGGGGGAGGGGAAAGGGAGCAGGGAGGAGAGACTCAAGGCAGGAAATAGAAAAGGTGGGAAGAATAGATAGTTTTACAGTGAGGGTGAGATGTGAAGTTGTAGAATATATTGTGTTTATTATGTTGTGTAATCCAGCCAGTACAGTGACAAGTGTGAAGCTTAGCTATAATGGTGGTGGCTGTGAACAGGGGGAATGAGTGAGTGGTAGTACCTAAAGCAGGTATTTGGGATTAACGTGTCTAAAGTTAAGCCCAGTATGAGTTTTATCCCACATCCCAAGGTGTGCCAGTGCATCGTAGACCAGTATATGTGCAAAAAAAAAACCGCTACTGCAAACCCAGGAACTGCCCCAGGCCCGCAGATGCAGCCAGGCCAGCAGAAAGAGCGGAGGCCAGGGAGCCCCAGGCCACCCCCCCGCAGCCGAGCAACCCCCTAGATGCCCCCAAGATCCCAGGCCGAGAGGCAGCCACTGCCCCCCACACACACATCCGAGGAAGCCCCAAGCAGCCGAGCACCCAGCGCATCCCCCCACCGACCCCAACCCCCAACCCCAAGGCCCCCCGCCAGCATCCAGCCCCCCCCACCCACCCACACCCAAGCACCCAACCCCCCGAGGGAAGGGCCCAGAGAGCCCCTCGCCCGAGACCCCAGCAGAAGAGCCAAGGCCCCCGTCCAGCTGACGGCCAGAGCCGCGCGGAACGGGTGGGCCCAGAGCCAGCAGGGTCCGGACCCCAGGCCAGAAGGACCCGGAACGGAAGCAGCACCGAGAGCAGCGCCCCCAGGGACGACAACCACGCCCATTGTCGCCGAGGGCACCAAGGGGATGCTGCAAGCCGCCCCGCCGGCCCCCAGGCGCACCGACCAGGCACCCCAGAGCGCGCCAGATCGCTTTTCCTTGATGCCGCCCGCGCGATGCGCCCCAGACACCCCCCCCCCCCCCACCAAAGGGCCCAGCCACACCGCAGAGCCCGGCTCACAGGGCGCCGCCCAAGCCGGGGCCACCCGGGGCCGCACCCGCAGGTATGGCAGGGCGCGGCCCGTACCATTCTCATTCTCATTCTCACAGTTAATGAGGCCAACAAAACAAGTGCCACGTAGATCTGTGTCATCCACCACATTTATATTTTTGCTAAATTTGTTCCCCTCCTTTTTCTTGGTGAACCATTGCTCAGCAAAATAATTCTTGCCGTGGCAGGTGGAACTATAGTTGCACGATACCCACGCTACCCACGGTGCCAAATTGTAACAGTTCCTACTTTACTATAAATTCTTCACTACGGTATTACCATAGATTATGATAGTACTGGTACCAGGTTCCTCTATATAGCAGATGTCTCTACTCTCCTCATGACACAGTTTAAACTCACTGCACAATATTCACTTGAAAACAAACCAACATGGCAACCCAACTCCACAGCTGCTGAATGATTGGCTGTTTGCCTGTTACTGGTGACGTACAGAGATATGATAGGCTGTTTCCACATGCTGGGTCAGCCAGTCTGTAGCTGATTGGTTGTCTGTTTACTACATGGGCAGAATGAACTCCATAAAGACAACTCCGCTTTGACAGAAACTCACTTCAAAACAAACAAACAAGCTAAAGTTCTGTCTCTCCTGGACGCATGCAGGGCTTACAGTCACAAACACCAGACAACACATGGCAGAAGCACCGGGCCCGGGCAGAGAGTCTGCCGTGGCGGCGTCGTCGTCAGTGGCATCACTAATTTTACTCTAAAAACCAAACTTCAAAAGCCTCATTTGGAACTATTTTGGCTTTAAACAAGGTAGAGACGGTAAAACAATAGGAGATCTACTGTGCAGGCGCTGTCACCAGCTATAGGAGCCAAAGGAGGAAACACTTTTTTGTTGTTTTTTTCTGATCAGACTTTTTTTCAATTTTTTTTATTTACAGATATTTACTGTACAATGTACAAACAATATTTTCAAATTATATATGTAGGGAATCAAATCCTCCAAGGTGAACCCTGACCTAGAGACACTCGTCTCACCATTCACTGGAGTCAGAAGGTCTGTCTCCCACTGTGAAATGCAAACGTGCCCACAGGGGGACCTTCTCCCACTTCCTGTCTGAACAAAGGAACAGGAGAATCCAAGAAGAGTTTGCTCCTGTTATCACCTCTCTGTTACATTACGATCAAAAGGAAACGATCAGTCAATGTTTACATGCTAAGTTTAGTCAAACTCTGGGGTCTGACACCCTGCAGATATTGTCACCTCCAGAAACCTAACCAGAGGTCCCACAGGACGTTAGAATAACACTAGCTTTCTGCTTCCCGCTCAAATGAGAACAAAGAAACTGTACTGTTTGAAAAGTCACAAATGAAAACATTGGAATGGCTCCTGCAGAAATTGAAATTGTAAATATCGTTTGTCTTATGCCACTCTTTTCAGGTAATTCTATCCCCAACAGAATGCTGTTTTAGATGTTTCATCATTTAAAAAGTGCTTAAAATACCAGAAAACATCACGAACGTTAGTTTTTTTTTGCAACTATATAGTAAAGAAAAGGCATAACATGATTTTTAACATTTATGTTTACAAGTAAAATTCTTTAGCTGGTTTATGAGTACGAACTATGCTATTTTTCTGTCGTTTCTGGTATCAAACTGTCTCATTATACATGATATTTTAGGATATGTTGTTGAAAGGATGATTTGAATTACGCTGAATTAATTGTCAAGTGTTATGTTTAGAGCCCTCTGTTTGTTTGTCATCACATAAGACACACCTACTACAGCTGTAAGCCGACACATTGGGTCTGACTAGCCAATCACCGACATGATCTCTGAATGATCAACCAAAACACCTCCAACAAAAGGCGTCTCCAAATACTTTTAAAAAGACACGCTGCCCAGAAACTTCAATTTTGGACGCGTTGCTCAACAACGTGTTTCCTCATGTTTAAAGTCTTTCATTTCATTTTTATTTTATTTGTAGTTGAAACAGTCAGATTTTTCAGACACAACCACCAGAGGTTCAAACGAACCTTGCTCGCAGCGAAAGCCCAAGACGAAAAACAGAGTGCCTGAAAGCCTACATTCCTTCTGAACCGCGGATCCAAACCGTGGTCCCTTCTCTTAGTCTGAAACTGGCTACAATCATCCCAGAAGGGGTTGTGGATCGGCCAATAGAAACCCTGCTGTTTAAAGAAACAGAACTCAACGGCGGCACGCTAGCGCAGCTATACAGCCACACGAACGTGGTTCCTGCAAACCCAGAACGTCTCCAGGTCCAACCAGACCTCAACTTAAGGTACTGATCAGCAAGCACTGGACCAGCAGAGTTTTCACTCACATTATTTCAATACATCCTCACTGACCCCCAATTTCCACTGGATGCGGCTCCGCCGCGTCACCTGAGCTGATAGGTTTCCACTTTATTCTATGTGTTCATTTCCACCAGGTCCGCTGCGGTGCGTGTCAGCTCCTTCCCAGATGTGGTAGTCCGGTTCCCTCCACCAGATATATACAGGACTTCTATTTCTGACAGACACCGGAACACGACGCATCAATCAGCACAGAGCAAATGAAGCTAAACAGGAAATTAAGCACATACTCCGCAATAAAATATCGGGTTACTTTTCAAAATAAAGCACTTCAGATTATATTTCAAGTAACTACATCACCAAAACGTCATAATGTGTAAAAACAAATTCACATCCACTATATTGATTCCTCTCATACTGTAACTCACTGTAAACTGCAGCAACTTTGATTTAGGTACAGCGGTGAAAAACCGTATCGGTGCTGTGGCGCAGCGGAGACGTATCCAGTGGAAACCCTCTACGTTTGTCCGTTCTCCACTGTCTGTCTTTCCCTCTTTGTTTTATGAGCTCGCTTTATGATTTTATTCTTTGATTTTACAATAGTTAGTCTAGATTAGTTTAGAATAGTGATTCACTTTACTACATATAATCCTCACTTTTATTAGTTTAGAAATGCATTTCATCATGGTTTAATCACTACATTGTTCTGGTTTCTTACTGAATTATGCAAATAAAAGGTTAAACTGTAATTGTTGATTCCTCTGATTTATTAAAACTGTGTATTTTAGGTGTAGATGTGCTGCACAAATCCACTTCCTTTGTTTAGTCTAAAGAAAAACTTAGACATTTAAGAGGTGGCACTCAGGCATTCGGTGAGCTAATATTAATAATCATAATTAATATTCTCATTCATAATACCCATTATTAATAACCTTTATCTTCCTACATACACATACAAAGGAGGGATCACATCCAATCTCAGGGAATCAGTTCCTGTTTATTGTATTTTATCATCTATGGTTTATTACGTTTGAGAAGAAACATTATTGTCTAATAGTTTTTTTTTTTTTTAAAGACAGGATTTATTATCCCAAGTTGATTATTTATATTAGTTAAACATAAATTAATGTGCAAAGGAAACTGAATGATTATTTTTTCATTTCTATCATATAAATTCTAACTTCATTTATTAGTTCTTTTATTGCTTATATGCTTTTGTTCATGTACTCTTATGATGCACCAAACAACACTATAAGTAATTAATAAGTATTTATAACTTGTACAAATACATTGCAGTTCATAATAATAATAATAACAAAAAATGCTTCAGTATTGCGATATTACCCAGAACCGTGATACTTTGTCTGGTATAGTATCGTGGTTACTCATTCTGGTATCGTGACAACTCCAGGTGGAGCATACTTTACCAAACGCTGGACATTGCTTTAGCTTGTGCTGTGATCCACAGCGCTTGCGAAAAAACGTCACGTCCCCGGTTTGCTGTGCAGCCTGGGCCTGTGGGCGACGTCTCTGAAAGGACACGACGTGTTGTGGCACTCAACATCACGCTGAACGTTCTCATGTGCTTTGAGAAATATCTCTGGCTTTGCATATTTTAATAGCCAGATCTAGTGTCAAATCGGACTTGCAAAGCAATCTCTCTCTCAACTTTTCTATCTTCAACGCCAAAAACAATCTGGTCATTGAGTCTATCAGTGTCCCAAAACTGCAGGGCAGTGCTTTCAATCGCAGGGCAGTCACAAAACTGTCAAACGGCTCATCTTGAAACTGCATGTGACCTAAACATACAGTATATCTCTCATATGTCTCATTTTTCTTCTAACTCAAAGGAGCATCAAACTCAGCAAGCACAATGTCCATCTTTTTCTTGTCATCTGCCTCATCAAACACAAACGTGTTGTACACTTCAACGGCCTGTGGCCCTTCAAAGTTAGCAAAAGCGCTACCTTCCTCGTGTCCGGCTTCGTCTCCAGTCCCATGGCCGCAACATACAAAATGAATCGTTGTTTGAAAATGCGCCAATTCTCATCGACGTTCCTCGACAGATTCAGGCTCTCCAACGACTTCCAATCCATGTCAGCTTCTCCAATGAACGGGTTAGGGTTAACTAACCCTAACTCACTCAGTTTAGTCCTGGTGCTGTTCGTGTTTGATTCAATGATGAAGCTAGCAGTTGCACAAGTTGTTTGTTTATTCCTGCAGCTCCGTGTCATAATAAGACGTGTTCACAAACCTGGAAGGTGCGTGTTACTCTAATGTTGCTTCATTCAAACTGGGATAGTTAAACCAACAGCAACACCTAGTGGTAAAACACAGTTACTACTGATCATAACACCAATGACAAAGATACACTATCACTTTAAGAGATGTGCACACAGTGCACGTACCTCCGTGCACAGCTCACCTGCACCTGCAGCGTCTACAGTGTTGGATGTGACATCCAACGCTGTGCTGTTGGATGAACAGCACCACTGCTGCTACTGCTGTTCATTTAGTGCTGAGTTCATCAAACTATTCATCAAACACTCACTAGTCTAATTAATTACATATTATTTAATTTTATTAAACGCTGACAGGTGTTAAAAAACTTATCAAACACGATCAGAGTGTGATCACATGATCAGTGTGTGGTCACATGATCAGTTGTTTTCTATAATAGATTAACTAAATAACACCTTTAACCCTTTACTACTTTTAAAATGTTCAAACCACAGTCGCTCCTTTGTTTTGTTTTTGTCCATCATTTATTTTCTCTGCTCAGTAACAGATGATGTCACTTCCTGTTGGTCTCATTATTGGTTCCTATTGGCTTCTCATTCATGGTAAAAGCCGCAGCACATGTTCCATCACTCTCTAATCATTAAATCTGTGATCGATCTAGTGGGTCTGATGAGAACGTTCACTTAAACTAAACACTGTCAGCTGATTGGCTGAGCTGGAGAGATTGAAGCTGAGAAGAGTTTGGTGAAATGGTCAAAGGGGGCGTGGTCACGGATGGCTTAGCTGAACCAGGTTTAAACTATAAGCCTGGTTCACTTTGATCAAATACCCCCTGGTAAACTAGCTGTTTACACTAATCTTTAAAACAAATTTACGTTAGGAAAATTTGTTTTTTTATGGAACTAAATAAACATATATTGTGTAAACATTGTAAATCAATGCAGTTATTGATGACAAATTACCAAAAATCCCAGTTATATCACTAGGAATCAATGGATTTGAATGGCCCACCAATCACTTCCGGGAGCCATTTGAGGTCAAGCATTTGGAACTTCCGTTGTCGTAACTAAACGACTCTGGACCTCATAAGGACCCAACAAACATTCTGGAAGGCTCTAATAACAAACAGGCTTTGAAAACTGTAAATATTGGTTCAAAATACAATATATTTGAAATTGCATAATCATGCGATAGTATATTGTGATCTACCACCTGGCATATTTTGCTTTTTTCTGTATACATCTGTATACTTGTTGTTAATGAAAAAGTTGACCAAAAAAAGGACCCAACTGTGTCCAGATCAACGTTAATGTTGTGTTCCTAGGGGGACCGATTTGAGAGTGACACTGACCGGGTCTAGGGCAGGTTGCTGTAGCATGTATGTTGTTAGGCACGATGTAAAATAAAAGTTCAACTGAGAAACTATTTCGTCCATTCTGTACAGTTTAAGACTGAGTGAACAGAGCAGAATGAAACATGGTGGCAGCGGTCATGAAAGTACCCCAGGCAAAGAGTTTTGCCGCGATAGAAGAGTGGCGCTAGCTTATTAGCTGTTAGCCTAGCCTGGAAGTGCGAGCAAGTCACTGGCCAATAACAGGGTCAGACACGATCAGTGACAGTGAGGAGTAGAGAGCAGCAGACTTCACGATGGAAGGTTTGAAGCCGCCACCCACGCTAGTTTTGGACTCTGCCAACTTGGTGAAGACATGGAAAAGTTGGAAGGAAGAGTTCACACTGTACACGGACCTCACTATGCCCAGCGCGGAGGAAACAACAAGAGTAAAGTTGTACAAACCTAAGGTCGCGCAACACTGAGTCCATCAACCTCTGAAAGGTTGCGCAAAGGCATGCGCAAAAACTCAAAGAGGCCAAACGGAGTAATCGCCGCGGTCTTAGGAACATCCTCTGCACGCACAGGAACCTGATGATAACCGCGCACCAGGTCGACCTTCGAAAAAATGTGCGGTGATGTTATTTAAGCGTCAAAAATCACCGCACGGACGCCATGACCCATCAGCCTTGGGCACCATGTGAAGCGGAGAAGCCCACGGGCTGTTGGAGCGCCGGACGATCCCCAAACGCTCCATAGTGGAAAACTCCTCTTTTGCCGTCACCAATTTTGTGGCATTAAGGCGCCGTGCATGTGCAAAAACCGACGGGCCCGTGGTGGGTATAAAATGTTCCACACCATGCTTCGTAACCGCTGTAGAAGAAGCGGGAGTGGTCAATGATGGAAAACCCGCCAATAACTGCTGATAAACAGCACCGGATGCAGAGAAATAAACATGTGTTAACGGCCCAAATCCCCCAGTCTGACACGGAAAAGTGGCAAAAGACACAGCATCAATCAAATGGCGATTAGCAACATCCACTAATAAACCATTTGCACACAGAAAATCTGCACCTATGATGGGAACTGCAATGGAAGCAATAACAAAATCCCATTTAAAACTGCGCCCATCAAAACAAACAGTCACAGACCTGATGCCATAAGTCTGAATAGAGGATCCGTTCGCTGCACTCAGCAGCAGCCCGCTGCTCCGTGATGGCAGGTCCGACTTTGCTGGGGGAAGAAGGCTCTTCTGAGAACCGGAGTCTACCAAGAACCGTCTCCCAGAACGGGAATCCTACAAGAACAGCAGCTCCTCTTGCACGCCAACACCCACAGCTGCTACTGAGTGCTGGCTTTGGCGTTTCCCTGCACCTCAAAAGCGCACAGAGGCATGCAGCGCCTTGCCTTAGAGCCAAAACGCAGGTGGAAAAAACACAGGGAGCCTCTACGCTGTCCCCGGGCGGAGACTCCAGCCACCACCGCCGAGCTCTCATCCACATCCAACTTCTGCAGATGTTCTGACGCCACGCCAAGCACGGAGAAACATCTGGTAGCCAGCAGGACCCGAGCAGGCCTCTTCAGCCAACCCTCGATAATCGCCAGCTGGCAAACTTGGGGAGTTGGCTAAGGCAGCGCGCACTGGAGGCGGAAGCTGACGGAGGAAAAGGAAGCCTCCATCATCCTATCCCAGTAACGACAGCATGCCGTCCATTAAATCAACCGCCGAGCCATCACCCAATCCCGGCAGGGAAAGCAACTGATCTGCCCTCTTCGAGGCAGACAGGCTGAAGTTTCGGAGCAGCAGCTGCTCCTACCCATCAACCCCTTGGGTGAGAGAACAGTCCCCAAGTGCTCACCACACTACTACTGTAAGATGAGATTTATATTTGTTAAGTTTTATTTAATAAATTTTCCATCTAAATCAAGTTACAAGATTTTATTTAAGTATTTTCAATCAATCAATCAATCAATCTTTTATTTGTATAGCGCCAAATCATAACCAATGGTATCTCAAGACACTTTACAGTAGAGCAGTCTTAAGGACGGACTCTTCATTTTATGGATACATAAATTTTCTTTTATTACATCCATTGTTTGAAGTTTAAAAGATATGTAGAAAGGTACTAGTTTATGGTACACTGTCACTTTAAGAGTTTGGTGGTAACAACGTGCGGGGTGATGTAACTTTAAGGGGGTGTGGCCTGTATGGTCAGGAAGGAGAAAAGTTGAAGTTATGTGGGAGAGAGAAATAAAAGTGTTGAAGAAGACCTTCAGCAGTTGTCCCTGTACTCTTTGTTTACCTACAGCCTCCAACACAGTGACCTCTAGAGTTAGAACTCATACACTGGTGGCAGCGGACTGTACGTTTGCAGTGAGTTTTACCGGGGATTGACGAGCTCGTTGTACTTCGACGAGTTTACTTCCTGCCATGGTCGGCATATGCTGGCTAGCTAAGGCTATGCTAAGCTCGTTGCTAATGGACTGAACCCAAGTTTTTCCCCCTGCACTGGAGATGATTGGACTTAATAAGTGAGTACAAAGACACTTTTGAAATGGACAATACTTTTTCTGCCCCTCCTTTGAGTGCTGCACTGCTTTAGTGGACGTCAATGTGGATGTGACTATGGAGGATGCTACATGGTGAAGTTGTCTATTCACAGCCTGTGTACACACGACTACAATAAGGATCTGCCTGCTTTCATGAAAGTCTAAAGATAAGTGCTACCTGAACTTTGACTTTTACATTAAGGCCGTGGTCCAATCAGTGGATCACAGTGAAGTTAAAGCATGTCCAGTCAAAATATTTGGAATGAACTGCCTTTTCCTGATGGTGCTGCACGTGTTGAGACAATATTGTAAGGGAGATTTTCATGGGAGATGGAAAGGAGGATTTTTCTAAATGGTGCAGATGTTTTGAAGTGGCTGTTGAAGCAACTCCTAATCATGATGAGGACAGAATGGCTAAACTCCTTCCCACACACCTCGTGGTGCTGCTTTTAGCTACTGGGACAGCCTCTCTAATGGAGAAAAAGCTGATTATGATGCAGTGAAAGGAAAATTGAAGACTGTATTTGGCCAGGCTGCTTATATGTCAACATTTCAGAGTTACATGAATGCACGCACTCGCCTGCTGGAGGAGCCCCTTCCTGTATTCCTGCATCTGACTACAGATCTCGTCAGAGGAGTCCCACTCCTGACAGCAGGTACCACTCTCCAGACAGGAGCCGTCATAGGGACACTTCCTATGACCGCTACAAAGGTAGAGGTTATTCCTACAGACCTTCAAGGTATGACAGAAACAGCAATGAGAGAAGGGACCTGCACACTCACCACGGATCATCTGATCGCCATGAACGGAGCTACAGCCCTGCGCACAGAGACTACATGCAGCGGGGTCGCTCTCCTGATCGCTATGGGGAGGAGAGGCAATCCTATCATCGCTCTTCTAGTCCTGCACATGTCAGCTTCAGTCCTTCTCAAAGCAGCTCAAACAAGGTCAACTACAAGTAGTTGGCAATGAGGGCCAATTGCCAGCTACCACCTCCACTCAGGCCCATAAAGACAATAAGGCTACATCTACTGACATTGACGGTTTATCTGATATTAATGTGTCAGTTGTGATTGAAGACACTGTTGTGCTTTTATTGACACAGGAGCAGACATTTCTGTCATCAGCGAAGATTTTCTGATGTCTACACCTGCTCTTCACAAGAAAACCATAACTACAGTACAGTATGTGCCCCTCACTAGTGTTACTGGTGACACTTTGGACTCAGTTGGTTCATTCTCAGTCAACCTGAATATTTCCCACAAAGCTATGACACATGCTCTCCAGGTTGTGAGGAACTGTACTAAACCACTAATTTTGGGTTGGGATTTTCTGGTTGCTAATGGGATTATTGTGAATACCCACAACATAACCCTCACTGTGGATGATAAGGAAGTTCCACTTGTTGGCCCAGACCAGTACGTTCCTAAACTGTCTGATGTCACAGTTTCTCATACAGTTAATGTCCCGGCTATGTCAGAGATAGTAATCACAGCAAAAGTCGATGTGCCCCTTAAAGGACTGATACCACATGACTATGAAGGTGTGTTTGAACCACATTACAGTAATCATTCAATCACTGGTTTTGCATGGACAGTAACAACAGCTAACCAAGGTGTCATCTGTGTGAAAGTAGCCAATCCATCCAGTGATGATATTACGTTATATTGTGGTACTCAGATAGGGACTTTTCATGCAGTATTGAGCAGCAGTAATGATGAGTACAAGGTAATAGAAAGTTATCTTGGTAGTGTTTACATTCTGATGTCCTTGACCGTTCCACAGCCTGTACTTATGGATATTTCAAATCCTGATCTTACAGTTGTACAACAGAAGACACGCAGAGACACTTTAACATGCAACTGACTCAAATGGTCACACACAAAATCAAAACAAATTGTGATATCCCAACTTCACAAAGGGCTTATTGAACTTCTCCCTCTATGAAAGCAGAAATCTCACGTCAAGTGGAGGAGCTCAAAGCTCAGGACGTGACTGAGGACAGCATGAGCCCCTGGGTCAGCCCAGTCGTCATGGTTTATTTTATTTTTTTTTTTTATTTATTCAGTTCATTTCCGACATGGTTGCATTCACAGAAATTCATTTGACATTCAGAGCAAAATCACATCATTGTTTTTTTTTTTTTTGTCCTTTTTCATGCCGGAAAGGGCGACGGAAAAAAGCATTATGCTTATCCAGATCCGTCCCCTGATTTGAACACAGATAATTTTACATCCAACCTCGTTTCTTCCTTTTTTTTTGTCCTTTTTTATGTGATGTGTTCTCGTCTGCAGTCATTGTTCCTGTTGTTACTCCTTGTGACGTGGTTCTCGATTAAATAAATGATGGCATAGCCAGGATATACATTTTTAGTGCTTTTATTCCATAAAGTGAACAATAACAAAAAAACTCCAGGATGAAGAGGAGCGCTAGACAAATAAACAGAAAAAGAGAATCAATATTTACAATAGATATAACTGTACATGTAACAAAATAACCGAGGCCTTCTGGCTTACCTTCATTGCACCCATGCAGGGCATACACTGACAGGGAGAGCAGAGACTGGCTCCCTTCTATAGCCCTTGGCTCCTCCCCCTTGTCCATTAAAAACCATAATCAGGGTTTTCTACCTAAAAACCTATTCATTTCCACCCTAACATCTATGTAAAAATCGGGCCATTTATTATTAACTCAACCCCGTTGTATCTGCCAACATGACATTAATTAAATTAGTTTTGTTACGAAAACTGTTATTTGCGCTGACGTCACTGATGACGTCAGACGCCGACGTCCCGCATGTGAAAGATAAAACCCGGAAGTGTGCGCGGTGCGCGGTTTGAATGGATGGATGGTGAAATGAGAGATCGTACGTTGTCTACTTTAGGGACTACTAACTATGGCTATGGATGATTTTCACGGTGGCCTTGTGTGCACCCAAGACTACTGTGATGGATGGATGGATGGAGAAACCGAGCGGAAAACGGAGCGAATAAACCGGTAAGTAACTATCGAGTGTGTGTATGTGTGGATGTGGTTAGAGAGAGAGACTGCTGCCCGCCTCTTACCATGCTTTGCCGTAACGTACGCTTAGTGACGGGTTTGCACCGTCACATCATCCCTCCCCTCTGGGAGGTTGACCCTGTGGGGCAACCTGGAAAGATAGTCCGCAACGACATTTGACTTTCCCGCTCTGTGTCGGATTACAAACTTGAATGGTTGAAGGGCGAGGTACCATCTCATAAGGCGACTGTTCTTGTCCTTCATCGACTCGATCCACGTGAGAGCCCTATGATCAGTCTCTAAATCAAACTCTCGGCCAAGGAGGTAGTAGCGAAGGCTTTCCAAGGCCCATTTCAGAGCGAACCCTTCCTTCTCAACAACTGAATACCTCGTTTCTCTTGGCTGCAGCTTGCGACTGAGGTACAGAATGGGGCGTTCCTCACCAGGTTCTCCCTGAGCCAACACTGCTCCCAGGCCCACATCAGAAGCATCCACTTGCACCCGAAATCGTTCATTAAAATCCGGGCTCTTCAGAACTGGAGAGGAACACAGGATTCTCCTCAGAGTACTGAAAGCCTGCTCACAATCCTCTGTCCAGTTCACAGGATTTCGCTGGTTCTTCATAGTGAGAGCAGTGAGCGGAGCAGCAATCGTGGCGTACTGGGGTACAAACCGCCGATACCAGCCAGAAAGGCCAAGGAACGACCGGACCTCTTTTTTGGTGCGTGGCCGTGGACACTTCATGATGGCCTCAACTTTATCCACCTGGGGCCGAACCTCACCCCGTCCCATCTGGTATCCCAGGTATTTGGTCTCCTCTCTGGCCCACTCACACTTGGACGGGTTCAGCGTTAGGCCAGCTTGGGCAATCTTTCCCAGGACCAAAGACAGGTGCTTCAGATGCTCTTCCCATGTTGTGCTGTAGACCACAACATCATCGAGGTAAGCTGCACTGCATTCCTCACAGCCAACCAAAACTTTGTCCAGCAAACGCTGGAATGTTGCCGGAGCCCCATGTAACCCAAACGGCATGACTGTGAATTGGAAAAGTCCTGCTGGGGTCCGGAAGGCAGTGTACGGACGGGATGCCTCTTGTAGCGGCACCTGCCAGTATCCCTTGCAGAGGTCTAGAGTGGTGATGTACCGCGCTGCGCCGATACGTTCCAGGAGGTCATCGATCCTCGGCATGGGGTAGGCATCGAACTCACTGATGGAGTTTAGCTTGCGAAAGTCAATGCAAATCCGCAGGGAGCCATCTTTTTTGAAGACAATGACAACTGGACTGCACCATTCAGAATTAGACGGCTCAATCACGCCCAGCTGCAGCATCTCCTTCACCTCCTCGTGCAACTTCGTCACCAGCTGCTGGGGTACTCGGTACGGTCTCTGGCGGATTGGTTTTGAATCCTTCAGACGGATCACGTACTCCCCCAGGGTAGTCTTCCCAGGTTTGGGTGCAAACAAGGAAGGAACTTCTTGGAAGACATGGAGAACACTGGCTGCTTGCTCAGGGGTAAGGTGAACAAGTGACGCCGGAGCAGTGTGGATCAGAGACTCCAGAGTAGTGTCCACATCCTCTTCCTCTTCCTCCTTATCCCAGCTCCCTTGCTGGACCTTGAGAACAGATCCTAGCGTGGACCGTTCCTTCCACAGCTTCAACAAGTTCACATGGTAGGTCTGTTTCTGTTTCTTCTTCTCTGGGTGAAGAACTTCATATGTTACTGGACCCATTTTCCGAACGACAATATATGGCCCCTGCCACTTTGCCAGAAGCTTGTGGGAAGATGATGGCAGTAACAACAGGACTCTGTCACCTGCTTTGAATTCACGGTGGCGAGCCTGCCGATCATACCAGGCCTTCTGAGTCTTTTGCGCCTCATGAAGATTCAATTCCGCCTGGTCCAGATATGTCGCCAACCGCTCACGCATTTCCAGGACGAACTGTATAATCCCCTTTGGATTGTCCGTGCTGGAGGGAGCTCCCCAGATCTTGCTCAGTAAATCCAACGGGCCCTGAACATCCCACCCGTAAAGCAGCTCGAAAGGTGAGAACCCCGTTGATGCTTGCGGTACTTCTCTGTACGCGAACAGTACAAAGGGCAGCCAACGATCCCAGTCCTTCCCAGTGTCATCAACGAACCGCTGTAACATGCGCTTGAGGGTCTGGTTGAAGCGCTCCACAAGTCCATCCGTTTGCGGATGGTACGGTGTTGTTTTCAAGCCGGCAATTCCAAGCTGGCGGTGGAACAACTGCATCAGATGCGATGTGAAGTTAGTCCCTTGGTCAGTGAGGATCTTGTCCGGAATGCCGACCCTTGAGAACAGCTGGACCAGAGCTCTCAACACAGCGGGCGCAGTGATGGTGCGAAGTGGAAAAGCTTCTGGAAACCTGGTGGCATAGTCCGAGAGTACCAAGATGTATTGGTAGCCACTGCTACTCTTTACCAGTGAGCCCACAATGTCCATTGCGATTCTGCGAAAAGGAACAGAGATCACAGGCAATGGCTGAAGGAGAGCACGGTCATTTTTGCGCGGAACGCATAGTTTCTGACACACAGGACACGTTTCGCAATACTTTTGCACGTCACGGTACATTGAAGGCCAGTAAAACCGTGAGCTAATGCACAGGTACGTTTTATGACGACCAAGGTGGCTAGCCCACGGAAGCGAATGTGCGAGATGCAACACTACTGGTCGACATGTGGCAGGTACAACCAGACGTTTACAGTCATCATACATAGAAAACAAAACACCGTCTTCTATCACAATCATTTCCTTCCCCACACAGCCCCCCTTGGTACAGTCTCCCACTTTAGCCAGTAAGCCCTTCAAAGTTAAATCCTCTCTCTGCAATGCACCTATGTTCTCTGGCACTTCCCATATTTTTGTACTTAACGCCCCCTGATCAGGATTCCCAGTCCACAAGTTCTTTTCAAATCTTTTTTGGCGTTTAGACTTTTTAGGACCCTTAGTTCCCCCCTCACACAACTCATTATCTAGGTCAGGCAGAGGTTCTACACCAACCTTGGCCTGGGCCCTAGTAACTATAGGACAGGAAACTTTGCTGGACATCTTAATCACATCATCATATACAATTTTACATTCAGTGTTCTGCAACAGGTCTAAGAGAACAGGTAAGTCCGTACCGAGAACTAAATCAACCGGTAAGTTTTCGACCACAGCAACAGTCAAGAGATATGGTTGATCGTCAATTACCATAGTGATCTCCGCTCTTGGGTACAAATGACGATCACCATGGACGCACACAATGTCTGTTTTTGATCCATAATCCACACAGTTTACAGGCACACAACTTTTCTTCACCAGCGAGGTAAAGCTGCCACTGTCCAACAGTGCGGTCACCTGCTGGCCATTCACAGTCACAGTCTTAAAAGTACGCTCCTTTATACCCTGAGTACTGAACAGTTGGCCCTCCTCACGAGGCGCATAGCACGCTCCGGTGAGCTTGTCTCCGCGTACTGGACACACAGAGGCTTTATGTCCCTGCTGCCGACAGTAATAACAAACGAAGGGCTTACCAGTCGCTGGCTGAGTCGGAGCAGAGCTTGCGGTACCTCGAGTGTCGTGGCTGGTCTCTCTGGTGTGTCTAGGAGGTGCAGACTGGTACGGAGGTCTTGGCGTGGAACTGGTGAAGCGTGGAGGTCCTCCTCGCCGAGCATTCTGGTGCTGCAATGCCAACCTGGCGGCGGTGAAGCCATCCTCTGGTTCATGCTCTCGAACCCAGGTACGGACGTCGGGTGGCAGGACACAAAGAAGCTGCTCCATGATGACGAGCTCTCCTATCTGTTCCTTGGTGAGCTGGTCCGGACGAACCCACCGTTGATACAAACTTTTAAGGCGGTGATATGTCTCCGTCGGGGTCTCTCCTGAAGGCACAGTGAGACAACGGAACTGCTGTCTGTGCGTTTCAGGGGAAATGTCAAATTTTGCTAGTAAAGCAGTTTTCAAGTCTCTGTAGCAGTGAGCTTCATCTTCATCCATAGCTGTATAAGCTTCTAATGCTTTCCCGGACAGAAGTGGCACCAGACGGCAGGCCCACTCAGTCTCTGGCCATCTCCACGTCTTAGCGATGCGCTCAAACCGCAGCAAGTAATTTTCAATGTCCTCTTCACTTTGGAATGGAGGAATCTTTGGCTCCACAGAGTATCCCACAGAGTATGGTCGCCAGTCCAGTGGTGGCGCATTATCCAGACCACGAGAATTCTCCCCTGGTGGCCGGTACAGTGTTGTCGACTCACCTTGGGGTCGTCTTGAAGGTCCAGGGGTTGGCAGGGCCATCCTCGGACTCGGACTACTCGTCCCGGAACTTCCTGGATCTCCAACTCTGGATGCAGGTGAAGGTGAGTGCAGCGTTGTACGGAGGTTACGGATCTCTGCAATCAGACCCTCTTCTCTCCTCTGCTGATTATCCATAAAGTCCTTCATCAGGCCCATGAATTCCGACATGGGTGGCGCAGTGGGACCACCCCCTTCATGGAGCTCAGAAGCATACTCCTCTTCAAACTTTGGCTGGGAACGGAGTCCTTTCCTCTTTCTGCGGCTGGCCATCTTATATATTTAATCCCACTTCTGACACCATATGTGACGTGGTTCTCGATTAAATAAATGATGGCATAGCCAGGATATACATTTTTAGTGCTTTTATTCCATAAAGTGAACAATAACAAAAAAACTCCAGGATGAAGAGGAGCGCTAGACAAATAAACAGAAAAAGAGAATCAATATTTACAATAGATATAACTGTACATGTAACAAAATAACCGAGGCCTTCTGGCTTACCTTCATTGCACCCATGCAGGGCATACACTGACAGGGAGAGCAGAGACTGGCTCCCTTCTATAGCCCTTGGCTCCTCCCCCTTGTCCATTAAAAACCATAATCAGGGTTTTCTACCTAAAAACCTATTCATTTCCACCCTAACATCTATGTAAAAATCGGGCCATTTATTATTAACTCAACCCCGTTGTATCTGCCAACATGACATTAATTAAATTAGTTTTGTTACGAAAACTGTTATTTGCGCTGACGTCACTGATGACGTCAGACGCCGACGTCCCGCATGTGAAAGATAAAACCCGGAAGTGTGCGCGGTGCGCGGTTTGAATGGATGGATGGTGAAATGAGAGATCGTACGTTGTCTACTTTAGGGACTACTAACTATGGCTATGGATGATTTTCACGGTGGCCTTGTGTGCACCCAAGACTACTGTGATGGATGGATGGATGGAGAAACCGAGCGGAAAACGGAGCGAATAAACCGGTAAGTAACTATCGAGTGTGTGTATGTGTGGATGTGGTTAGAGAGAGAGACTGCTGCCCGCCTCTTACCATGCTTTGCCGTAACGTACGCTTAGTGACGGGTTTGCACCGTCACACTCCTCTTCACTGTCCTTTTTCTCCGTATCTTTGGCGCTCAATGACCAGTTAATGAGTTCCATGTCGTCGCTGTAGAGTTTAATGAAGAGTTGACTTGAGATCTGTATGTGTGTAGAAATGTACTCCTCGTTTTCTCCTTAAATCGTATCAGATTAATGGACTGTTGCGTCTCTGCGTCAAGGCTATTCCAGAGGTTCATGGCTCTATACACAGTACTATGTTTGCCAACGTTTGATATGATCCTGTTTGGTCTAAACACATTATTATGTCTGAATTCATAGGGATTTTGATTGTAAGTGAAACGTTTTTGGATTTGATGTGGTAATTTTTTAGATGAAGCCCTAAATGCGTGTATTTGTGTGTTATAGTGTATTATTTCTTGCAGTTTTAGGTATTTTGACTTCTCAAATAAATCGTTTGTGTGTGTGTTGTGTGGTACTTTATGTAAAATTCTTATAGCTTTTTTTTGTTGTTTAAATAGTGGTTCAAGATACATTTTGTAGTTATTACCCCATATTTCGGAGCAGTAGTTTAAGTGCGATGCTATGAGTGAAGAATAGATTGTTTTAAGTGATTTGGTTTGTAGGATTTGTTGAAGCTTCCATAGGATGTAACTGCTTTTGGCAACTTTGTTTTTAACTATTTGTATATGTTTTTTCCAGGTCAGCTTGTCGTCCATCCAAACTCCTAGTACCCTATATTCTTTGGTGAGACGGCACATATCGATTTGTGTCGATTTCAGGAAACTGAACGCAGTCACCATCACTGATGCGCACCCACTCCCCAGAGTCGATGACAGTTTGAATGCATTGTCTGGCTCTCAGTTGTTTTCAATATGGATATGTCAAGTTGGTACTGGCAAGTGGACATGGATCCAGCAGACAGACCCAAGACAGCATTCACTACAGGCGATGGTCTTTACCAGTTCAAATACCAATTATAATAAACAATGTAAAAGAATACAATAAAAACAAAATAGCACAAGAACTCAACAGTTTTTTCATAAATACTGGAAAAAACACGGAGAAAGGGATTAATTAACACCCAACACTTAAATGGAACCATTTTGACAATGAGAAGAAAGACATTGATAAGTATTTCATACTTGAAGAAGTAACAGAAGCAGAGGTGGATAGAATAATCACAACCTGTACCTCAAAAAAATCCAGAGACGTTAATAATCTAACTATGAGTCTAATTAAAACCATAACAGCTGAAATAACCCTGCCATTAACACATATAAGTAATCTCTCATTTAAGAATGGTGTTTTCACAGAAAAAAATGAAAATTGCAAAAATCAGACCAATTTACAAGGGTGGAGAAAAATGGAATTTCACTAATTATCGACCTATATCAATATTACCACAATTATCAAAAGTTCTCAAAAAACTCTTCATGAAAAGACTAGACAAATTTATAGAAGACAATAATATACTACATGAAGGACAATATGGGTTTAGAAAAGGACGTTCGACAGCAATGGCTATAATTGACATCACGGAGAATATAAGAGAAGCATTAGAAAAAAAACTATTTGTATTCGGAATTTTTCTGGACCTAAAAAAAGCCTTTGACACAATTAATCATGATATTCTAGAAGAAAAACTTCAAAATTACGGAATAAAGCACAACGCCTTAAAATGGATTAAAAGCTATATGACAAATAGGAAACAATATGTTGACTTTGAAGAACACACATATCAAAATGCCAAACCATACAATGTGGTGTCCCACAGGGTTCAATTTTAGGGCCAAAACTGTTCATTTTATACATAAACGACATTTTCAAAGTCTCACATTGCCTCAAACTAACGTTGTTTGCAGACGATACAACCATTCTATGTTCAGGTAAAGACATTAACACTCTAATAGAGTCAACAAATGAAGAATTATCAAAAATTCAAACATGGTTAGATGTAAATAAACTAGCCCTAAACGTCAGTAAAACAAAATTCATCAATTTCGGAAAGAGAAAAATAACAGGAGAAATAAGACTGAAACTAAACATGGAAATAATAGAAGAAGTAAAAGAATATAGGGTACTAGGAGTGTGGATGGACGACAAGCTGACCTGGAAAAAACATATACAAATAGTTAAAAACAAAGTTGCCAAAAGCAGTTACATCCTATGGAAGCTTCAACAAATCCTACAAACCAAATCACTTAAAACAATCTATTCTTCACTCATAGCCCTATATAATAAGAATTTTACATAAAGTACCACACAACACACACACAAACGAATTATTTGAGAAGGCAAAATACCTAAAACTGCAAGAAATAATACACTACAACACACAAATACACGCATTTAGGGCTTCATCTAAAAAACTACCACATCAAATACAAAAACGTTTCACATACAATCAAAATTCCTACGACTTCAGACATAATAATGTGTTTAGACTAGACAGGGTTAAATCTAACGTTGGGAAACATAGTACTGTGTATAGAGCCATGAACCTCTGGAATAACCTTGATGCAGAGACACAACAATCCGTAAATCTGACAAGATTTAAGGAGAAAACACAGAGGATATTCCTACACGCATACAAGATCAAAACAGCTGGAGGAACGTAAACAACGTCTGGAAAAGAAAGCCCGAGGGGATACGGATAACAACGAGAGAGAGGAGGAGTAATAACAGGAACAATGACTGCAGATGAGAACACATCCAACGCAAAAAAACATAAATGAAAAGATGAAATTATGGTATGAAGAAGATAAGAATGATTGATCAGGAAAGAAACAAGCTTTGATGTAAAATTATCTGTGTTCAAATCAGGGGACAGATCTAGATAAGCAAAATGCTTTTTTCCGTCGCCCTTCCTGGCATGAAAAAAAAACAAAAAAACGGTGATGATGTGATTTCTGCTCTGAATGTCAAAGTGAATTTCTGTGATTGCAACCATGTCGGAAATGAACTGAATAAATAAAATACAAATAAAAAGTCATGCCCATGGGACTGAAAAACTCTCCACCAACATTTCAGCGACTCATGGAGCTGGTTTTAAGAGGCCTACACTGGACAACATGTGTCATTTATCTCGACGACATCATCTGTATGGGACGTGATTTTGAGGATCACCTACAAAACCTGACAGATATTCTCACCAGATTCAGACAACCTGGTTTGAAACTGAACCCAAAGAAGTGTGAGTTTTGTAAACCAGCTGTAAGGTATATGGGACACATTGTTTCACATGCTGGACTGGCACTGGACCCAGCTAGCTAACAGCCAAAGATTCAAGAGTGGCCTGTTCCAACATCACCTACTCAGGTACGAGCATTTTTGGGACTGTGTTCTTATTACAGACGCTTTGTGAATAAATATGCTTTCATTGCTCTTCCACTTCACAGACTCACCCAAAAGCATGTTGCCTTTGAATGGACAGATGAGTGCACAGCTGTATTTCAGACATTAAAAGATGCATTAACAACTCCTCCAATAATGGCATTTCCAGACTTTCATCAGCCATTCATTCTCAGTACAGATGCATCAAACTATTGTTATGGCAATTTTTATATTCATCATAATATCGTCAAATGTATGACATGTGTACAATTTGTCATGTTCTAATACATGATGACTCCATTACTCTTTACACTTTTGAACAGCTGAATCATGTTAGATTAAACAGTACAGATCGTATTGTACTCAGTGCAACACAGAGTCTCTGCTGAAGCCAAAACTCAAACTCACATGCAGATATACACACACACACACTATCAAGGATAGATAAGAGTGGCGCCCAATCTTCCTCATAATATACACGTCTTCATCATCCTCAAATGTTTCCACTGTTGGGCATCTGACTCCTCCTTCTCCTCACCTCAGGGTGGAACTTTTTCTGTTATCTGTATAAAAGCTTAAGCTGTGAAACTGTTAGTTAGAGTGGGTCTTGCCTTTTTGCTCTGCCACGAGCCTTTTGCCTTTCATTCTTTCAGGATGGAAGCTTCTTTTTTACTCCTTTTTTATTTAGTTTTATAATAAATCATTTTTATAAAATCATCATCTTTCGACTGGAATCCATCATTCAACCAGAGCAATAAATCATGTCTCCAAAAAAGGTCAACCGCAAATTTGCCGTGACAAATTGGCGATCACGAACAGGATCCATCTTCTACTCTGGGGGGCTTCTGCCGTGGACCAGCACCGGAGAGTGGACGCACTTAAAACCCCAAAGCCAGTTTTTTATGGCATGGGACTCCGAGTCTGCCCCACGGTGGTCTGCCCCTCGGACAGAGACTGGACCACGAACCATCGGTTGATACTCAAACACCAATTCGGACTATTAAGGTAAAGCTGCCTTTTTATATATATATAAATTTTCATTTACATATAAATATTCGCTCTGTGTTGATAGAAAGGCAACCAGTCGAGCACTGTATTGATTTTCATCCTTCTGGAGGTTCTCTCCTCCTTCAGCTGTTCTGTGTTTTGACGCAGTGAATAGGCTGCCATGAGAGAGGGTCAAATGGTTGAAGTTCTTTGCTTTTTAATATTATAAGTTCCCTATATTTTTCTTCGGGCTCAGATATTTTTGTTCAGGCATCAAGTACGGCTGGTCATTATTTACTTTGGTTTTGTTCAGGCACCTCCACGGACAGCCTGTGAGGTCCTGACCATAGGATAGACAGGCAACCAAAGTTTCCAAAACACCCCGGTACCATGTACTGAGTTCACCTCTGTACCGATATAAAATAGATTAAAACCCCAACCCTAACCTAAACTGTAGTGAAGACTACAGGGAGTAAAACACTAATAGTGGGAATCAAACAGATGAAGAATCCAATAAACAATACAATCTTGGTATGATGTGAACTTAGATCTTAGATTTTTTTAATCTTTGTTTTTATTTTGTTTAAACGTGTGAATGGAATCAGATTTCTCCCTTTGGTTGTTTGGCTTTAATGCTTTCATTTTGGACGAGAGTCGGCTGCTGTGTTTTCTGTGCGTTTTGGCTTCTTTCTCAGCTGAACGTACGGACGTGTGTTGTCCCCGTGCGCGCGCCTGTTGGCACACCCACACACACACACACAGAGAGAGAGAGAGACACCCACACACACACACACGCACACAGACAGATGATTTACACAAACACACACACTGTTGGACTCTATCCAGGCGTAGCGCCCCTCATTGGCCAGTTCAGTGAAAGGTCACATGATTAAGACACTACATACTTGTAATACGGTATGCTATTAATACATAGATTCCCAAAACTAACGTTGTGGTTTCTCACCTTTCCCTCTGCCTACAGAATAGTGCTAAGCCATTACAACACAGACACTTTTTTTATTTTTATTTTAAATTTCATTTGATTTCATGTTTGATATATCTGGGGTCCACTCTAAAATGACTATGAGCAACACACACTCAAACACACACACAGATGAATACAGTATTTCATTTTATTTTATTTTAATATTACTGTTATCATCATTATCATTTATCTTTGCTTTTATTCATTATGTTGCTCATTTATTTACACTGCTTTTGCCTTCATGAGAAAAAAAAAAAACAAACAAAAGGGAAGAAAATAGTTACTAATGGGTTTGTTTTTGTTTTCTTTTCTTTCCCTTTATTTTCTTGTTGAGGGGAGACCCCCACAATGCAAGATATGGTTACATCCGCTGAAGAAAGAGCCCTCTGTTGCCTCAGCTTTTGGAGCTGAAGTTTTTATTTTTTATTCTTTTATTGGCCATGATTTTTTTTGAGCTCACACGTTTTTTCTTCTTTGTTATTTCTGAAAGATTCTACTTTTACTCTTTTGTTTTTACTCAATTTCAGGAAAATTGAGACAGAGATTGAGGACTGCAGCCTCAACCAAGTTTACATTTTGACATTTTTGACCGATTCCCTCGTAAACAAACTGTACCTTACCCTTTTGAAGCTGCTTGCGACAGACAGCCTAGTTCAACATTCATCGTTTTCATTTTGCGCGCCTCCTCCTTACCGCGTTGGACTGTCTTGCCGGCCCGAAGCCACTTGACAGCAGGGGGGGTACCAAATTTTTCCTGAGAAAACTGTCCCATTAGTTGCTATGAGTACATAGACAATTACTTTTCAAACAAGAAGTCCTGGTTTAATGTGCAGAAAAAGGATAAACCTTGCTAGGGGAAGCGCTCTTTGGGGGGTCTTTCTTTTCTGATAGGCGGAACAATTCCTGGGGAATGCTTCTCTCTCCCGGACACCATCCTTGACTCGCTGAACATGCGTCATACTGTCTTGCCAGGGGATGGCGGCCCACATGATTTGATACATGCTTGGTAACCGAATATCATTCTGAACAAATTTCTCAGTCTACGTTCCCTTAGAGTGAGGGTTGTTAGAGGCTGGCTCCGGTCCAGTTAAAGTTGAATAATATTAGAGGTGCCCAAAAGTCCTGGCAGTTGTGCAAAGTTTTCTCCCGGTTGCAGTCCGGGGTTGAGTTTGGTTATTAGTGCATGGCCGTGCCATTCTTACCTGATCAGCAGATAGCAGACTGTCAGTACTACCATGGGCAATAATCTAAGTGTAGACTCCGCCAAGGCGGAAGTAAAAAGGAGCGTACCTCTTATAAATCAGATGATACCAGTGAAAAGCAATTAATCAACGCTAAAAGGTTGCCAAGCATTGGGGGACAATAAGAGCTCATTGACCCCAAGAGAGGAGGTGGACTGGCTATCGCCGCTGGTGGGTTAGATGAGGCCTGTATTCTACTTAGACACTATGCAGCGAAACCTTGTGAATGCATGGACGTGAAAATTGAGGCATGAACGTGTGCGGTGCATGAATGACTGAATGATGACACGTTACGTATGCCTGAGAGAACCGCGTTGTGAGTGCGAATGTGCCGTGGATGTGTCATTGAGTGATTGACCGATGAATGGCTGTTTGACTACACATGTTCCTCTGTTTCACCTTCCTTTCCTCCTGGGTTTTGATGCATTAGATCTTCTCCCTGTTTTTGCCAATTATATAGTGGGGTATTCAGATCTCACTGCTGCTTGTTAATAAAATTATGGTTTTAGGCCTTGGGCCTTCTAAAAAGTTTACCAGGTTTTAAAGGTTATTTTTCTGGGTGTTTAAAATAACACCAAATGACGTTTTTAATATATAATACCACTTTCAGTGGAATGACTGGCTTTGACCTTGACTGACCTTACTGTTCATGTTCAGTGTCCATGTTTTTGTTGTTGTATGTGTATACTCGTTGTTGTGTACACTTGTCTATGTCTTCGTCTTAGTTGTTGTTATGGTGTTGTTTTTTCCAATATACAGGTCGCTGGCTGTATGCTCAAAGGAGATGAATCAAATCCAACTAAAGAAAAGGGATATTTTAAATTATTCATTTAAGTCTTAATGTTTCCTCTCTTTCTGTTTCTGAGTGTTTCCGAACAGAAAATGCCACCGCCTTTTCAACTCCGATCCTGCCTCCTACAGCCGTCATGCCTGGTCACTGCTTCTTATGATGAAGGATGAGAATTAAAGGGAAGTATTGTCCATAACTATAACTGGGAAGCAAAGGGGAAATAGATTGAAATAGACACGTGACAATATGACATATTGTGGATGTTCTAACATAATATCTATTCCAGAGACTACAGAGGCTTCCAATCCAACTGCGAAAGTGGGGACAGATCTTCAAATTTCCAAAAGGAGCGTACAGTTGACCCTGGCTTTGACCTTTATGGCTGAGGAGGAGGAGGTCGAGGAGGCTGGAGGGCACAAAAGCAGGCGGACACAAGAGAGAGGAAAACGGAGACACATCCAAAATGATCAGATAAGTGATTTTCCAATGATATTTATCATATGGTTTTAAGAATCCAAATGTATTCTTATGTAAAAAAGGGAAGGGAGGGGCCAACGTCCCTCTGATTTTTGATTTATATTTTATCATAGGAAAATAATATACCTCAAAACCCTCCAACCATTTTCTTCTTGTTCCACCAGCACTTAGCGTGCAAGACCATAAAACACTTTCACTGGGTTTAGACACTTTTAAGGGAAAAATGAAGGGTTCTCAAACTTGGGTTGGTGGCCCAATCTGGGTCGCCTGAGATTTAAAAAGGGTCCTCCTGAAATTCTTGATAATTGATAGATATAAATGAGGTAGTTTAAAGTGAAGTAACTTCCAATCATTTAAGGAAGCTCTCCAAACCGTGCTATGGCTCATCACTCCTACGAATGGGATAAATACAGAGAGCAAAAGACAATATGATTGTTCGACTCAACTTAACTTTAATTCTGTCTAACCTTAAAGGGCCAATAATCTTGCTTAACTCTGGTTCAGACACAGAATAGGAGACACTTTTGCCACCAATTGACCTTCAAAATTAAGTAAATTACATCTCAAATAATAAGTGTTAACATTATTCAGAATAAATAAGGGATAGAATAAAATTTCTCCTTCATAAATAAGAGATAGCAAAGAAAAATAAAACAAACAATTTAAATAAATAAATAACATTATTTATTTATTTGGTTAAACTTATTTAGCTTTCTCACATCTCCATGTCTCCCAATTGTATGTATTCATCTTGAGAAGACATGTAGTCACACTCCACACTTCTCTGTCCGACTTGCATGTCCTTGTAAACAGTGGTTCTCAAATTGTTGCTTCTCACCAGGTATCAGCGTACCACTGGTAGTAGACGTACCACAGTTTGAGAATCACTGCAACTCCAGCTATGCTTCTTCTTGCTCCAGGAAAGGAGAATCGAATTAATACTTCCTGCTTTTCTTTCAGCCTCATATTTTCCCACTCACGTGTGAATGGGCTACAGATAACATTGAGCTAGCATGGCTAAAAGCTCACTAACCCACACTTAACCATTGTGTGATTGTGCAGCAGCACCTTTTAGGATCTGAAAAGCTCTCAGATCCTGACCTCTGACCTGTCTCTGCCTTCCTGGAAGCTATAACTGAGCAACAGAGCCATACTAACTATTCATTTAGTTAGTTAACTAACCCTAACACCCCTAGTCTTTAAAATTTTATTTTATTTTATTTTATTTTATTTTATTTTATTTTATTTTATTTTATTTTGTTTTGTTTTTTTTGTTTTTTCCCCACCCCCCTCTTTTCTTCTGTTCAGGTACCAACCAATCCCAAGAGAGGTTGCCAGGTTTGTGGAGATTACCCTTCCTCAGACACCAACCGATCATCTACACGCCGACCGGAAATGAACGACCGAAGATGGACCGACACTTTCCGAATTCAGCTGACGACCCACACGGCAGTGAAGGTCGCGGAGCGGGCGACATGGATCCAAGCAGATGATTGCCGACACCAGCTGATGCTGAGACGGAGGCTGACCAAACAACAAAGGGGGAACCGACAAGGCCACTGAGTGAGGCGGCGTAATAACAACTACACTGTCTAAGCTGGCTTCTCAGGTGCGGTGCAGAAAGAAGCATTCCTTTGCCTTGTGGGATCACAGGAGCTGATTTTCCTTTTCACGAGACACACACTCTAGAACGCTCTAGAACAAGAGCCTAGACCAAGCCCTGAGGACCCCGCCAACGTGGGATTTTGTTCTTCCTTTGCTTTGTTTTTAAGCCACACCAAAGGCTTATAGCTAGGTGGAGGGTGGACAACCTCACACCTAGCTGCAGGAATACAGTCATAAACCCTTCTGCTGCGATTGAGGAAAACACTCAAGGTTCTTCACTCATGATGCTGCCAATCAAGTGCGGTGATTCTAATCCTTGTTGGGGCCTGCTTTTCATTCTTTCAGGATGGAAGCTTCTTTTTTACTCCTTTTTATTTTATTTTATAATAAATCTTTTTTAAAAATCATCATCTTTCGACTGGACTCAATCATTCAACCAGAGCAATAAATCATGTCTCCAAATGAGGTCAACCACAAATTTGCCGTGACACTATGCAGTAGGTTCAGAACTCTCCCAGGTGCAGAATGGAACAGAACGTGTTATAGCAAGTCATGTTCTTACCCGCACAGAGAAAAACTGGTCTACTTATGACAAAGACCTTTGGGCAATCATCTGGTCTGTTAGACACTTCAGACACTATTTGAGCTGTAATCCTTTTACTATCATCACAGATCACCGCCCACTCCTCAGTTTACAAAACCTGGATGTCACCCTGGATCCCACAGGACGACGAGGTCATTGGGGGATGGAGTTGGAACTCTATCAATGGACCATCGTACATAAGGATGGAAAGAAACACTCCAATGCTGACGCCATGTCACGGATACCCATCATGCAACAGGACCAAAAGGTGAAAGTGAAAGCTGCTTCTGCCCCTCAAGACACCTTTTCTGTTCTGGAGCTGGATGCTTCTTGTACTCCTAAGGTAACAAGTCCTCCTGTACCACACCTTACCACCGTTACTGGAGCAACTGCTCAGGTTTGTTCTTCAGAAACAGACTCTTCTGTTGTTCAGGAAGCTAACCCACCAATAGAACTTTTGAGAAGCACACTTTCCTTTCAAACTGATGACATTTTGGCTCAACAACTCCAAGACCCTATTCTCTCAGAGGTTTACGAATGGGTCAAACAGAATAAGAGACCCTACCTCAGACATGTAAAAGGTAAATCATTAAGAAACTTTGGTGGCAGTTTCCCAAACTTGAATTGTGTAATGATTTACTGTGTAGACAAGCTCACACTGCACTAGAACAATCAGTGGTTTATCAGGTGCGTATTCCCTCACCACTTGTCTTAGAGACTCTACACATGCTTCATGGTAATCCCTGTTCTGGTCATTATAGTTCTGATCATACTCTAAAGAAAGCTCTCACAATGTGTTATTGGCTGAGCATGAAGTCAGATATTGACAGATTTTGTGGTACATGTCATACACGTGAATCTTTCAGAAAGCCTGTACCACCTCGTAGGACTCCACTGCAGTCTATACAAGCAGATAGAGTGCCTTTCAAAGTGCCTGGTTGAGTTTTATTTTTTATAGAAATGTACCCACATCTGTGGGTAAGGTCATTTTTATGTGCGCGAAGCACTTCAAGGATGACTGCTTCGCCAGTATAAAGAAGGATTTGCCGAAAGACTTTGTCTGATTGAGGGTTCAATTCCTTCTATCTTTGGAGACGATGAACAGAGCACTTCGGTAAGCTGTAAATAACGCTAAAAAGTGTGATGATAAGACGTCCCTGTCATTGTTTTGTTAGCATTAGCAGTTGCACCGTCTTCATATGTTAGCGCTGTGTGCTCGTTTTAGATCCTTGATGATATGGCCTACGTGATTTAATTTAAGTCTAAAGTTTTCATTAGTCATTTCATTTTGACGTTTTTGTCTTTGAAAAGACTGTATTAAAATGCATTTCATGACGTTAGCTTGAAGCTAGCGTTAGCTCGGTGCTTGTGTTAGCTCACTTGTTAGGGTTCTGCAGGTTCATCATCTTCATTTTCATCTCGCTCCACTGGGTCAGACTCTGGCTGGAACATGTAAGGCTGGATGGACAAGTCTAACGTTGTTGACATTTTATAAATAACGTCTGAATAAAAAGTTTATTTGCCACTACATAGCCGTATCTCTTCTATCAAACTACAAAAATGGCCAAACAGGGTGGAGTTGAACCGAGTGTCACCTGAAGAGGGGGCGGGGTATGAAGTGTCTCATTTGCATTTAAAGAGACAGCACCAAAACGAGTTGCTCTCAGAAGCACATCAGAAAAGAGGTAGAAAAGGGGTGGAGCTATAATAATGAGGAATTCAGACCCAAGCATTGCAGTTCCGCTTTATATAGACCATAACTGTATGATTTATATGTAAAAAGGAAGGATTTAAAACCATGATATGTTTCCTTTAACTCTACATTCCAGCACTGGATACTCTCCCTATTTCCTAGCTCATGGTAGAGAGCCTCGTATCCCAGTGAATGTTCATCTCTCTACACCTTTACTGACACAGACTTCACAAAACGTTGGCTCTGAGCTGGTTAGTCACTTGGACAAAGCATTCCAATCAGTTCACACTCATCGAGAAGAGCAAAGACTTAAACGTGAACACCACTTTAACCAACATGTAAAATTCACACCTTACCAGGTTGAAGATTTGGTGTGGATGAATGATCCATCACACATAGGATGAAGCTTGAACCAAATTGGATGGGACCATACAAAGTTGTCTGGTCTGAGAATGAAGGACTCACTTACTCTGTCATGGATTTGAGAGATCCTCACGTAAAGCCTAAAGTTGTCCACTATGATCATTTAAAACCGTATCGATCTGCCAGGGACGTTTCTTCACCACCTGTTACCAGGACAGTTCCTTTGTCTGGTTCTCTTCCTCCACATTCTGGTCATATCACTGACATTGACCAAGTTCCAGTCTCTGCCAGCCCCCCCATTCCCTTGCTGTGAAGACCTTCAGGCTGGATTTCCCATGTGCAGCCAAGGCGGACTACTACTGCTTCTGCAGTGTCTGTTGGGATGCATTCTGAAGATCAACAGATTATTGGCACCGGCCGTGTTGTTAGCAGATCACAACGAGTATGACGACACTGGAACATGAAACCATGTCAATGGAAGACATTGACAACAAACAGCAGAGGACTAATGAAGAAAAAAAACTATGAATACAGTTGTGTTACTCATCTTCAGGATGTTCTACATGTTGTGCTCTTTAGGATAGTTTTGAAGCTTGTGTTCTTGTGTGTATTTAAAAAAAATTATTACAGTGTGTTATTGTGCAGGTGAATGTTTGGCACAGTTAAGAAACATGCATGTTTTCTTTGCTCATAATGAGTGCACAACTGTACCTGAGTTATCAGATATTTACTGGGGTTTTTCAGGGTACGACATTTCATTTGAAGAAAGGGAAATATGTAAGATGAGATTTATTTTTGTTACATTTTATTTCATGAATGTTCCATCTAAATCAAGTTACAAGATTTCATTTAAGTATTTTCTTTTATTACATCCATTGTTTGAAGTTTAAAAGATATGTAGAAAGGTACTAGTTTATGGTACACTGTCACTTTAAGAGTTTTTTGGTAACAACGTGCGGGGTGATGTAACTTTAAGTGTGAGGAGGGGGTGTGGCCTGTATGGTCAGGAAGGAGAAAAGTTGGAGTTATGTGGGAGAGAGAAATAAAAGTGTTGAAGAAGACCTTCAGCAGTTGTCCCCGTACTCTTTGTTTACCTACAGCCTCCAACACAGTGACCTCTAGAGTTAGAACTCATACACTACCACAGTTACTACTAGCTCTGCTCATCAGGTTCAAACACCGGCGTATCTGAAAGACTATTTAGTGACGATGATGGATTGTTTACAGTTGTATTTTGGAAAAAACAAAAAGATGCATTTAAGATGTGACCAGACAATGTATTGTGGTGTGGATGAGTCGTGAAATAAGGATTACTGAAGTCTTGTCAGAAGTTGCTTTTAATAACTGGTTACAGAGCAGCAGGACAACCACACACCATCCACACTGTCACAACATGAACTAACGCTCCTCCTCCTCCTCCTGCCAACACTTATTCATTCTCCTTCTATTCCCGCCAACCACGAACTAACGCGAGAGTGAGGACACAGTCCCGAACAAAAAGGAAACATCACAATCACATACATTAATTCAGGGTGGCAAACACACACGGAAACACCCAACATGGCAACCGAGACATGGCAACACAGAACAACATTAAGGCTGGATTCACCGGCATCACAGTATTATATTTTTGAGTTCACGAATACTGTGTTGTATGAAGTCATATTGTTTAGATACCAAAGCACTGAGAAGATGCACTTAAAAGAGAAGGTTTATTTTGGTTAGGTAAAAAAAAAGAATTGGAAGAAGGAAGAAAGAAAAGAAAACGAGAAAAGATGTGTCCACATCAACGTCCATGTTGTGTCTAATGTGTTGTTAGCAACATTGTGTAGTTTCACACTGAGTGAACACAAACAACCGCTCCTGTGTTTTCCTCTCGTGGCACTAATCGACCCTCATAGCTGAGCGTGGCCACGCCCCCTGCCCTCCCTCTCTGTGTCTGTGCTGAGCAGTTAGCAGCTAGCAGCTAGCAGCTAGCATTAGCTCCTCTGTCTGTCCTCTGAGCGGAATTACAATGTTCTCCATGTTCTCCTGCCGTGGGTCCGCGGCCCTGAGAGCGGCCTGTGGCCGGTCCAGACCAGGTGTGTGTGTGTGTGTATTACACTGTGTGTGTGTGTATTACACTGTGTGTGTGTGTGTATTACACTGTGTGTGTGTGTGTGTGTGTTACTGTGTGTGTGTATTACACTGTGTGTGTGTGTGTGTGTATTACACTGTGTGTGTGTGTATTACACTGTGTGTGTGTGTGTGTGTGTGTTTTAACAGGTCATTTATCTCCAGCTACTGAACATGTTTTATTTAATTATTTTAAAGTTCCAGCTCTGTTTTCATCTTTAATCCAATAGTGACGTTCAGTGACGTAGTGACGTACGGCAGCAGCCAATGGGAGGCCTTGTCCACATGGTTACGTGTGTAGTTGTTTGACCTTCACGAGGCAGAGGCGTTCATATAAACATGGAGGATACTGTAGGTCACGTGACATGTGCTCAATGTAAAGGACACACACACACAGAGACAGACTGTACATTAATGTAAATATTAAATAAATGTAGAATAAAGTTGGAATAAATGCGGAATAAATGCATAATTAATGTAGAATAAATGTTGAATAAATGTAGAATAAATGCAGAATAAATGTAGAATAAATGTAGAATAAATGTAGAATAAATGCAGAATAAATGTAGAATAAGTGTGGAATAAATCTAGAATAAATGTAGAATAAGTGTAGGATAAATGCTGAATTAACGTAGAATAAATGTTGAATAAATGTAGAATGAATGCAGAATTAATGTAGAATAAATGCATAATTAATGTAGAATAAATGTGGAATTAATGTAGAATTAATGTAGAATAAATGCAGAATTAATGTAGAATAAAAGTGTAATAAATGTATGATAAATGTAGAATAAATGCAGAATAAATGCATAATTAATGTAGAATAAATGTGGAATAAATAGGATTAATGTGGAATAAATGTAGAATAAATGTAGAAAAATGTGGAATAAATGTGGAATAAATGTAGAATAAATGTAGAATAAGTGTGGAATAAATGTAGAATAAATGTAGAGTAAGTGTAGGATAAATGCTGAATTAACGTAGAATAAATGTTGAATAAATGTAGAATAAATGCAGAATAAATGTAGAATAAATGTTGAATAAATGTAGAATAAGTGTAGAATAAATGTAGAATAAATGTAGAATAAGTGTAGGATAAATGCAGAATTAATGTAGAATAAATGTGGAATAAATGTAGGATGAATGTAGAATAAATGTAGAATAAATGTAGAATAAATGCAGAATAAATGCAGAATAAATGTTGAATAAATGTAGAATGAATGCAGAATTAATGTAGAATAAATGCATAATTAACGTAGAATAAGTGTGGAATAAATGTAGAATAAATGCAGAATAAATGTAGAATAAATGTAGAATAAATGTAGAATAAGTGTGGAATAAATGTAGAATAAATGCAGAATAAATGTAGAATAAATGCAGAATAAATGTAGAATAAATGTAGAATAAGTGTGGAATAAATGTAGAATAAATGCAGAATAAATGTAGAATAAATGTTGAATAAATGTAGAATAAGTGTGGAATAAATGCAGAATAAATGCAGAATAAATGTAGAATAAATGTAGAATAAGTGTAGAATAAATGTAGAATAAATGTAGAATAAGTGTAGAATAAATGTAGAATAAGTGTGGAATAAATGTAGAATAAATGCAGATCAATGTAGAATAAAGTAGAATAATGTAGAATAAGTGTGGAATAAATGTTAGAATAAATGCAGAAGATTAAATGTAGAATAAATGCAGAATAATGTAGAACTAAATGTAGAATAATGTAGAAAGTGTGGAATAAAGCAGGAATAAATGTAGATAGAATAAATGTAGAATAAGTGTTGAATAAGTGTAGAATAAGTGTAGAATAATGTAGAATAAGTGTGGATAAATGTAGAATAAATGACAGAATAATGTCGAATAAATGTAGAATAATGTAGAATAAGTGTGGAATAAATGTAGAATAACGCGGAATAAATGTAGATAAGTGTGGAATAAATGTAGAATAAATGCAGAATAATGTAGAATAAATGTTGAATAAATGTAGAATAAGTGTAGAATAAATGTAGAATAAATGTAGAATAAGTGTGGAATAAATGTAGAATAAATGCAGAATAAATGTAGAATAAATGTTGAATAAATGCATAATTAATGTAGAATAAATGTTGAATAATGTAGAATAAATGTAGAATAAATGTAGAATAAGTGTGAATAAATGTAGAATAAATGGCAGAATAAAATGTAGAATAAATGTTGGAATAAATGTAGAATAAGTGTGGAATATAACTGCAGAATAAATGTTAGAAAAATGTAGAATAAATGTAGAATAAATGTAGAATAAATGTGGAATAAATGTAGAATAAGTGTGGAATAAATGTAGAATAAATGCAGAATAAATGTAGAATAAATGTAGAATAAATGTAGAATAAGTGTGGAATAAATGTAGAATAAATGCAGAATAAATGTAGAATAAATGCAGAATAAATGTAGAATAAATGTAGAATAAATGTAGAATAAGTGTGGAATAAATGCAGAATAAATGTAGAATAAATGTAGAATAAATGTAGAATAAGTGTTGAATAAATGTAGAATAAGTGTGGAATAAATGTAGAATAAGTGTGGAATAAATGTAGAATAAATGCAGAATAAATGTAGAATAAATGTAGAATAAATGTAGAATAAATGTAGAATAAGTGTGGAATAAATGTAGAATAAATGCAGAATAAATGTAGAATAAATGTAGAATAAATGCGGAATAAATGTAGAATAAATGCAGAATAAATGCAGAATAAATGTTGAATAAATGTAGAATAAGTGTAGAATAAATGCAGAATAAATGCAGAATAAATGTTGAATAAATGTAGAATAAGTGTAGAATAAATGCAGAATAAATGCAGAATAAATGTTGAATAAATGTAGAATAAGTGTAGAATAAATGCAGAATAAATGTAGAATAAATGCAGAATAAATGTAGAATAAATGTTGAATAAATGCATAATTAATGTAGAATAAATGTTGAATAAATGTAGAATAAATGTAGAATAAATGTAGAATAAGTGTAGGATAAATGCTGAATTAACGTAGAATAAATGTTGAATAAATGCAGAATAAATGTAGAATAAGTGTAGGATAAATGCTGAATTAACGTAGAATAAATGTTGAATAAATGTAGAATGAATGCAGAATTAATGTAGAATAAATGCATAATTAATGTAGAATAAATGTGGAATTAATGTAGAATTAATGTAGAATAAATGCAGAATTAATGTAGAATAAAAGTGTAATAAATGGAGGATAAATGTAGAATAAATACAGAATAAATGTAGAATAAATGCATAATTAATGTAGAATAAATGTGGAATAAATGTAGGATTAATGTGGAATAAATGCGGAATTAATGTAGAATAAATGTAGAATAAATGTGGAATAAATGTACAATAAAGTTGGAATAATTGCGGAATAAATGCAGAATTAATGTAGAATAAATGTGGAATAAATGTAGAATAAATGCGGAATAAATGTAGAATAAGTGTGGAATAAATCTAGAATAAATGTGGAAAAAATGTAGAATAAATGTAGAATAAATGCGGAATAAATGCATAATTAATGTAGAATAAATGTTGAATAAATGTAGAATAAGTGTAGAATAAATGTAGAATAAATGCAGAATAAATGTAGAATAAATGTAGAATAAATGCAGAATAAATGTAGAATAAGTGTGGAATAAATCTAGAATAAATGTAGAATAAGTGTAGGATAAATGCTGAATTAACGTAGAATAAATGTTGAATAAATGTAGAATGAATGCAGAATTAATGTAGAATAAATGCATAATTAATGTAGAATTAATGTAGAATAAATGCAGAATTAATGTAGAATAAAAGTGTAATAAATGTATGATAAATGTAGAATAAATGCAGAATAAATGTAGAATAAATGCATAATTAATGTAGAATAAATGTGGAATAAATGTAGGATTAATGTGGAATAAATGCGGAATTAATGTAGAATAAATGTAGAATAAATGTGGAATAAATGTAGAATAAAGTTGGAATAATTGCGGAATAAATGCAGAATTAATGTAGAATAAATGTAGAATAAATGTAGAATAAGTGTGGAATAAATGTAGAATAAATGCAGAATAAATGTAGAATAAATGTAGAATAAATGCGGAATAAATGTAGAATAAATGCAGAATAAATGTAGAATAAATGTTGAATAAATGTAGAATAAGTGTAGAATAAATGCAGAATAAATGTAGAATAAATGTAAAATAAATGTAGAATAAGTGTGGAATAAATGTAGAATAAATGCAGAATAAATGTAGAATAAATGTTGAATAAATGCATAATTAATGTAGAATAAATGTTGAATAAATGTAGAATAAATGTAGAATAAATGTAGAATAAGTGTAGGATAAATGCTGAATTAACGTAGAATAAATGTTGAATAAATGTAGAATGAATGCAGAATTAATGTAGAATAAATGCATAATTAATGTAGAATAAATGTGGAATTAATGTAGAATTAATGTAGAATAAATGCAGAATTAATGTAGAATAAAAGTGTAATAAATGGAGGATAAATGTAGAATAAATGCAGAATAAATGTAGAATAAATGCATAATTAATGTAGAATAAATGTGGAATAAATGTAGGATTAATGTGGAATAAATGCGGAATTAATGTAGAATAAATGTAGAATAAATGTGGAATAAATGTACAATAAAGTTGGAATAATTGCGGAATAAATGCAGAATTAATGTAGAATAAATGTGGAATAAATGTAGAATAAATGTAGAATAAGTGTGGAATAAATCTAGAATAAATGTGGAAAAAATGTAGAATAAATGTAGAATAAATGCGGAATAAATGCATAATTAATGTAGAATAAATGTTGAATAAATGTAGAATAAGTGTGGAATAAATCTAGAATAAATGTAGAATAAGTGTAGGATAAATGCTGAATTAACGTAGAATAAATGTTGAATAAATGTAGAATGAATGCAGAATTAATGTAGAATAAATGCATAATTAACGTAGAATTAATGTAGAATAAATGCAGAATTAATGTAGAATAAATGTGTAATAAATGTATGATAAATGTAGAATAAATGCAGAATAAATGTAGAATAAATGTAGGATTAATGTGGAATAAATGCGGAATTAATGTAGAATAAATGTAGAATAAATGTGGAATAAATGTAGAATAAAGTTGGAATAATTGCGGAATAAATGCAGAATTAATGTAGAATAAATGTGGAATAAATGTAGAATAAGTGTGGAATAAATCTAGAATAAATGTGGAATAAATGTAGAATAAATGTAGAATAAGTGTAGGATAAATGCTGAATTAACGTAGAATAAATGTTGAATAAATGTAGAATGAATGCAGAATTAATGTAGAATAAATGCATAATTAATGTAGAATAAATGCATAATTAATGTAGAATAAATGTGTAATAAATGTAGAATAAATGCAGAATAAATGAATAATTAATGTAGAATAAATGTGGAATAAATGTAGGATAAATGTAGAATAAATGTAGAATAAATGTAGAATGAATGCAGAATTAATGTAGAATAAATGCATAATTAATGTAGAATAAATGTGGAATTAATGTAGAATTAATGTAGAATAAATGCAGAATTAATGTAGAATAAAAGTGTAATAAATGTAGGATAAATGTAGAATAAATGCAGAATAAATGTAGAATAAATGCATAATTAATGTAGAATAAATGTGGAATAAATGTGGAATAAATGTACAATAAAGTTGGAATAATTGCGGAATAAATGCAGAATTAATGTAGAATAAATGTGGAATAAATGTAGAATAAATGTAGAATAAGTGTGGAATAAATCTAGAATAAATGTGGAATAAATGTAGAATAAATGTAGAATAAATGCGGAATAAATGCATAATTAATGTAGAATAAATGTTGAATAAATGTAGAATAAATGCAGAATAAATGTAGAATAAGTGTAGAATAAATGTAGAATAAATGCAGAATAAATGTAGAATAAGTGTAGAATAAATGTAGAATAAATGCAGAATAAATGTAGAATAAGTGTGGAATAAATCTAGAATAAATGTAGAATAAGTGTAGGATAAATGCTGAATTAACGTAGAATAAATGTTGAATAAATGTAGAATGAATGCAGAATTAATGTAGAATAAATGCATAATTAATGTAGAATAAATGTGGAATTAATGTAGAATTAATGTAGAATAAATGCAGAATTAATGTAGAATAAAAGTGTAATAAATGTATGATAAATGTAGAATAAATGCAGAATAAATGCATAATTAATGTAGAATAAATGTGGAATAAATGTAGGATTAATGTGGAATAAATGTAGAATAAATGTAGAATAAATGTGGAATAAATGTGGAATAAATGTAGAATAAATGTAGAATAAATGTGGAATAAATGTAGAATAAATGTAGAGTAAGTGTAGGATAAATGCTGAATTAACGTAGAATAAATGTTGAATAAATGTAGAATAAATGCGGAATAAATGCATAATTAATGTAGAATAAATGTTGAATAAATGTAGAATAAGTGTAGAATAAATGTAGAATAAATGTAGAATAAGTGTAGGATAAATGCAGAATTAATGTAGAATAAATGCATAATTAATGTAGAATAAATGTGTAATAAATGTAGGATAAATGTAGAATAAATGCAGAATAAATGTAGAATAAATGCATAATTAATGTAGAATAAATGTGGAATTAATGCAGAATTAATGTAGAATAAATGCATAATTAATGTGGAATAAATGTGGAATTAATGTAGAATAAATGCAGAATTAATGTAGAATAAATGTGGAATTAATGTAGAATAAATGCAGAATTAATGTAGAATAAATGCATAATTAATGTGGAATAAATGTGGAATTAATGTTGAATAAATGCAGAATTAATGTAGAATAAATGTGGAATTAATGTAGAATTAATGTAGAATAAATGCAGAATTAATGTAGAGTAAATGTGTAATAAATGTACGATAAATGTAGAATAAATGCATAATTAATGTGGAATAAATATGGAATTAATGTAGAATAAATGCAGAATTAATGTAGAATAAATGTGGAATAAATGTAGAATTAATGTAGAATAAATGTGTAATAAATGTAGGATAAATGTAGAATAAATGCAGAATAAATGTAGAATAAATGCAGAATAAATGTAGAATAAATGCGGAATAAATGTGGAATAAATGTAGAATAAATGTGGAATAAATGTAGAATAAATGTAGAATAAATGCGGAATAAATGTGGAATAAATGTAGAATAAATGCAGAATAAATGCCGAATTAATGTAGAATAAATGTAGGATTAATGTGGAATAAATGTAGAATAAATGTGGAATAAATGTAGAATAAATGTGGAATAAATGTAGAATAAATGCGGAATAAATGTGGAATAAATGTAGAATAAATGTGGAATAAATGTAGAATAAATGTGGAATAAATGTGGAATAAATGTAGAATAAGTGTGGAATAAATGTAGAATAAATGTGGAATAAATGTAGAATAAATGCGGAATAAATGTAGAATAAATGTGGAATAAATGTAGAATAAATGCGGAATAAATGTGGAATAAATGTAGAATAAATGTGGAATAAATGTAGAATAAATGCGGAATAAATGTGGAATACATGTAGAATAAGTGTGGAATAAATGTAGAATAAAGGAATAAATGTAGAATAAATGTAGAATAAATGTGGAATAAATGTAGAATAAATGTGGAATAAATGTAGAATAAATGCGGAATAAATGTGGAATACATGTAGAATAAGTGTGGAATAAATGCAGAATAAATGTAGAATAAATGTAGAATAAATGCGGAATAAATGTAGAATAAATGCAGAATAAATGTAGAATAAATGTAGAATAAATGTAGAATAAATGTAGAATAAGTGTGGAATAAATTTGGAATAAACGTAGAATAAGTGTGGAATAAATGTGGAATAAATGTAGAATAAATGTTGAATAAGTGTGGAATAAATGTGGAATAAATGTAGAACAAATGTGGAATAAATGTAGAATAAATGTGGAATAAATGTTGAATAAATGTAGAATGAATGCAGAATTAATGTAGAATAAATGCATAATTAATGTAGAATGAATGTGGAATTAATGTAGAATTAATGTAGAATAAATGCAGAATTAATGTAGAATAAATGTGTAATAAATGTAGGATAAATGTAGAATAAATGCAGAATAAATGTAGAATAAATGCATAATTAATGTAGAATAAATGTGGAATAAATGTAGGATTAATGTGGAATAAATGCGGAATTAATGTAGAATAAATGTAGAATAAATGTGGAATAAATGTGGAATAAATGTAGAATAAAGTTGGAATAATTGCGGAATAAATGCAGAATTAATGTAGAATAAATGTGGAATAAATGTAGAATAAATGCGGAATAAATGTAGAATAAATGTGGAATAAATGTGGAATAAATGTAGAATAAAGTTGGAATAATTGCGGAATAAATGCAGAATTAATGTAGAATAAATGTGGAATAAATGTAGAATAAGTGTGGAATTAATGTAGAATAAATGTGGAATAAATGTGGAATAAATGTAGAATAAATGTTGAATAAATGTTGAATAAATGTAGAATGAATGTAGAATAAATGCAGAATTAATGTAGAATAAATACATAAATAATGTAGAATAAATGTGGAATTAATGTAGAATAAATGTAGGATTAATGTGGAATAAATGCGGAATTAATGTAGAATAAATGTAGAATAAATGTGGAATAAATGTGGAATAAATGTAGAATAAAGTTGGAATAATTGCGGAATAAATGCAGAATTAATGTAGAATAAATGTGGAATAAATGTAGAATAAATGCGGAATAAATGTAGAATAAGTGTGGAATAAATCTAGAATAAATGCGGAATAAATGCTGAATTAACATAGAATAAATGTTGAATAAATGCAGAATGAATGTAGAATAAATGCATAATTAATGTAGAATAAATGTGGAATAAATGTAGGATAAATGTAGAATAAATGTAGAATAAATGTGGAATAAATGTAGAATAAAGGAATAAATGTAGAATAAATGCGGAATAAATGTGGAATAAATGTAGAATAAATGTGGAATAAATGCGGAATAAATGTAGAATAAATGTAGAATTAATGTGGAATAAAGGAATAAATGTAGAATAAATGCGGAATAAATGTGGAATAAATGTAGAATAAATGTGGAATAAAAATAGAATAAATGTGGAATAAATGCGGAATAAATGTGGAATAAATGTAGAATAAGTGTAGAATAAATGCAGAATAAATGTAGAATAAATGTAGAATAAATGTGGAATAAATGTAGAATAAAGGAATAAATGTAGAATAAATGCAGAATAAATGTGGAATAAATGTAGAATAAGTGCAGAATAAGTCTGGAATAAATGTAGAATAAATGTAGAATAAATGCAGAATAAATGTGGAATGAATGTAGAATAAATGTAGAATAAATGCAGAATAAGTGTAGAATAAGTGTAGAATAAATGTAGAATAAATGCGGAATAAATCTAGAATAAATGTGGAATAAATGTAGAATAAGTGTAGGATAAATGCTGAATTAATGTAGAATAAATGTTGAATAAATGTAGAATGAATGCAGAATTAATGTAGAATAAATGTAGAATTAATGCAGAATTAATGTAGATTAAATGCATAATTAATGTAGAATAAATGTGGAATTAATGCAGAATTAATGTAGAATAAATGCAGAATTAATGTAGAGTAAATGTGTAATAAATGTAGGATAAATGTAGAATAAATGCGGAATAAATGTGGAATAAATGTAGAATAAATGTGGAATAAATGTAGAATAAATGTAGAATAAATGCGGAATAAATGTGGAATAAATGTAGAATAAATGCAGAATAAATGCCGAATTAATGTAGAATAAATGTAGGATTAATGTGGAATAAATGCGGAATTAATGTAGAATAAATGCGGAATAAATGTGGAATAAATGTAGAATAAGTGTGGAATAAATGTAGAATAAATGTGGAATAAATGTAGAATAAATGCGGAATAAATGTGGAATAAATGTAGAATAAATGTGGAATAAATGTAAAATAAATGCGGAATAAATGTGGAATAAATGTAGAATAAATGTGGAATAAATGCGGAATAAATGTGGAATAAATGTAGAATAAATGCGGAATAAATGTGGAATAAATGTAGATTAAATGCGGAATAAATGTAGAATAAATGTAGAATAAATGCGGAATAAATGTGGAATAAATGTAGAATAAATGCGGAATAAATGCAGAATAAATGTAGAATAAATGCGGAATAAATGTAGAATAAATGCGGAATAAATGGAGAATAAATGTGGAATAAATGTTCAATAAGTGTGGAATAAATGTAGAATAAATGCATAATAAATGTAGAATAAATGCGGAATAAATGTAGAATCAATGTAGAATAATTGCAGAATAAATCTAGAATATATGTGAAATAAATGTAGAATAAATGCGGAATAAATCTAGAATATATGTGAAATAAATGTAGAATAAATGCAGAATAAATGTAGAATCAATGTAGAATAAATGTGGAATAAATGTAGAATAAGTGTGGAATAACTGTGGAATAAATGTAGAATAAATGCGGAATAAATGTAGAATCACTGTAGAATAAGTCTGGAATAAATGTAGAATAAATGTAGAATAAATGCAGAATAAATGTAGAATCACTGTAGAATAAGTCTGGAATAAATGCAGAATAAATGTAGAATAAATGTGGAATAAATGTAGAATAAATGTGGAATAAATGTAGAATAAATGTCATCAGCTCAAAGGTAAAGAAACCTACTCACTCACCGTAAAGTAAAAGTACTTCTATTAACTTTCTGTTTAGTTTTATTATAATGATGGACAGGCAGCTAATAATGATTAATAATTATTCATGTATGTGTTTTCTTTTTATTTGTTTCTAAATCATAACATTTATAAATGTACATCATTAATGGTGGAAAACAGAGGGAAATAAAGGGACTACTTAACCCTTTACAGGGTTCTCACCATTAATCAACGATTATTACGATATTAACAATTTCACTTTGTGGCTATTTCAAACTTTTAAACAAGGTATATGAGTCAGTATCTATTCATTAAAGTAACCAAACAAATGCATCACTATTATCTTTTTTTTTATATCAAATCAGAATCAGAATCAGAAGAGCTTTATTGACCAGGTACAGTTTAGAACAATCCGAGGAATTTGACTTGGTAGTTGCAGTGAAAGAAGACACATCAACACACCGGAGCAGCCATTTGCAGCGCCCACAACAAATATATGTAAAAATAACTAAAATATTAGCTTGTTCAGCTAATATAATCTGATCTAACACAAAAGCTTATTCAGTAAAAATATAAACTTCCAAATAAAACTTAAATGAGCAGCATAAATCACACAAGAAACTAAACATGTTGCTGTGAACAATCAAATCAGCTTTAAAAACATATAAAACTTACAATATCAGCTCTCATTACACTTTCAAAATAAAAGATAAAAGAACACAATGAGTTATTAATGCTGGGGACTGTAAATGCTGAGACAGATGTGCAGCTACTCATTATCGTTACTGTCTTTACTTTTAAATGATTGCTTCCATTCACTGTGCTCTGCTGTGCAGTTACAGCGCTCCGTGTTTATAGACGGGTTGGGTTGGGTTGGGTAGGTGGGGGGCCGACATTGCCACCCACCCCTGGCACCAACTGTTGTGGTCTGGTTCTCGTATTGGGGCACTGAGGACAGTCTGTACTGGGGGTGAAGGGGTTCCGTGCTCACCGGAGAGGGCTCAACGAGGTAACCGTGTCAACGGTCCCGGTAAGCGGCGAGTTGGGAGCGGGGCGGTGCCCTAGCTGCTGGGCCCTTCCAGGCCACGGTATGTTTGAGTCCAGACCGTCCACACTCCTCACACCTTAAATATGGGCATGGTTATTAATGTTACGTAAACATGGGATCATACAGGCAGCATGGTGGGCAGCTAAAGAGCTGCAGGGGTCCTCAGATAAAGACGGGAGCGTCAGAGCCAATTGCCTGTTTTAAATAGACGATGTGTTTCTGGGTTATTCAGATTAAAAAGAGTTAAAACAACCCGTGAACACTGGGAGTCCCTTTACTGTCCAAGTGTGCAACAATTATTAAAACGGTACCGATTAAGAAAGGAAAAAACAACAGAACGTAGGGGCGCCATCGCTCCATAGGGGAGAGAAATGACAACGCTGGGGGCCCTTACGCTCAACAGCCCTGGAGAGAACGGTGGTTCATTAATATAATTTTTAGAGGCTGAATGTGTTTATTAATGTTAATAATGACAGACTTTATGTTCTTAAATGTAAATAAAACACAGAACACAAGTCACATTTAGACCAGGTTCTTAAGGTACAGCAACCATCATCCTTTATACTGATCTATGTATAGTCTCACATCTACTACAGATGTTCTAACTCATGTTCTAATGTTCTGCAGCTGTGCAGCGCCGCCTCATGTCTTCAGGTTCTGGAGGTTCTGGGACTAACATAATGTATGCGGTTCTGTGTGGAGGAGGCCTTGTTGGATCTGTGTCGTATGTAAGTGATAGTTCCCCTGTCTCTAATCAATCACTTCAGTTCTGAGCTCAACCTTTGCTTCTCCTCCAGGCCTACAGCATCGTGTCCTCAGACCAAACCAGATACAACCAGCGCCTCGCTGAGATCAGAGCTAGACCCAAGACTGAGTGGGTCCCCAAGCCCTGGCCCCCTAAGAGTGAGTCTGTCTAACCTCTAGCCCCTAGCCTCTAGCTCCTAACCTCTAGCCCCTAACCCCTAACCCCTAAACCCTAGCCTCTAGCTCCTAACCTCTAGCCCCTAACCCCTAACCCCTAAACCCTAGCCTCTAGCTCCTAACCTCTAGCCCCTAACCCCTAAATCCTAGCCTCTAGCTCCTAACCTCTAGCCCCTAACCCCTAACCCCTAAACCCTAGCCTCTAGCTCCTAACCTCTAGCCCCTAACCCCTAAACCCTAACCTCTAGCCCCTAACCCCTAAACCCTAACCTCTAGCCCCTGACCCCTAACCCCTAAACCCTAACCTCTAGCCCCTAACCCCTAAACCCTAACCTCTAGCCCTTAGCCTCTAGCCCCTAGCCCCTAACCTCTAACCCCTAACCCCTAAACCCTAACCTCTAGCCCCTAGCCCCTAACCCCTAAACCCTAACCTCTAGCCCCTGACCCCTAACCCCTAAACCCTAACCTCTAGCCCTTAGCCCCTGACCCCTAACCTCTAGCCCCTAGCCTCTAGCCCCTAGCCCCTAACCTCTAGCCCCTAACCTCTAGCCTCTAGCCCCTAACCCCTAAACCCTTACCTCTGACCTCAAGCCCCTAGCCTCTAGCCCCTAACCCCTAAACCCTAACCTCTAGCCCCTAAACCCTAACATCTAACCTCTAGCCCCTGACCCCTCAACCCTAACCTCTAGCCCCTAGCCCCTAACCCCTAAACTCTAACCTCTAGCCCCTAAACCTTTACCTCTGACCTCCAGCCCCTAGCCTCTAGCCCCTAATCCCTAAACCCTAACCCCTAAACCCTAACCTCTAGCCCCTAAACCCTAACATCTAGCCTCTAGCCCCTGACCCCTAAACCCTAACCTCTAGCCCCTAAACAATGACCTCTAACCTCTAGCCCCTAGCCTCTAGCCGCTAACCCCTTGCCCCTAAACCCTAACTTCTAACCTCTCGCCCCTAACCCTTAAACTCTAACCCCCAGCCTATAGCCCCTAGCCTCTAGCCCCTGACCCTAGTCCATAACTATGTTAAAGCTGACGAATCAACAGCAGTTTATCATAGAGCAGGAAGTGTTTGAACAGCTATGCTAACAGTGTTAGCATAGCTGTTAGCATAGCTGAGCTATGAATAAACTAACAGGGATTATTCTGCTTGTTTTCAGGTCAAGATGAAGAAGAGGGTGAGTGATGTCACCACTTAGCGTGATCACATGGTCACTGCTGTTCTCTCATCTTTACTCAATTAAAAATGTTCAAAGCTGAACTTTATAACTTTATAACTTTAATTGAGCTAATGAACGCTAACACTAGGGCTGTACATTGTCATCAATCTGACATTATCATACAATATATCCCGATACTAAACAATGCAATATATATCGCTATATCAATAATTACTAATTCCACCTTTACAAGTAAAAAATGTTATGAAATACATTTTATTAATGGTAACTAACTGTAATACAAACCAACATAAAAAACAAGTTTTGCTTATACAACAAACTCTGATTTTGTTCTTAAATGATTGAATAAAACATAACCACATTTATCTATTAGGTTTTATGATAATTGAGGAGTGAGGTCATTTAACTTCATTTAAAGGTCCATTATCTGCTATTTAACACACACATGTTCTAAGAACCCTAACAACATAGTATTTGAGCTTTATTTTCCAAACTCGCTGGTTTTCCAGAGTTTTAGCCTCTGAAAAGTCACTTTCTGAGCAACTCTAAAAACGGGCTGATATGCGGCCTACTTATGCATATTCATGAGTGGGCGTGTCTGTATCTACACACTTCTGTTATTGTTTTCAGCCAAAAAACTGCACATTAGGGCAGGTTCAGGGAGGACCACTTTATAGATGTAGAAACTACGGGACCTTTAAATGAATGAACTATAATTAATAACATAAGGACTGTTAACACTGATCAATAAGATCAATAAAGTGCATAACTTCCAGTGTCTCCACTATAAATAAATACATTAGTTGAAATATTTTTCAAATGATCTGAATGAACACATTACTTTGTGTTAAATTATTGATAGTGTGTATTCTGTTATTAATATAAATGAATATGATATTAATGATGGACCTAATAGTAATTATGTGATGCTCCATGACTACAGACTGTAACTGTAGTCTACAGTTAGACTGAGGATGTTTTCATGTATTCATAGACATAATTCACTGTTTAACTGTAGTATCCACACTACTCTGGGTATCATGTGTTACTTTAGCATGCAGCTGATTGACTAAGACCATTAATAAAACATGTGAATGAGGAACAATATTTTATTGACTTTATTTATGGAACATCATTTTATTAGTGAGACAAAAGGTTCCATGAAATAGAACAGGAGCATGAGGAAGTATCACTAGGTTCTTGGTTTATTTTTCACCATCTTTTATTAAAGTGACCAGACTAACAAGTCCTGTTTTCATCTCAAGTCATTATTCACTCACACATTTGTTTCCCTATTCTGAACACGTCCCTGATTCCTCTATGTGTCCTGTCTCTGTGTGTCCTGTTTTAGTGTGTGTCTCTGTGTGTCCTGTCCCTGTGTGTCCTGTTTTAGTGTGTGTCTCTGTGTGTCCTGTCTCTGTATCATGTTTTAGTGTGTGTCTCTGTGTGTCCTGTTTTAGTGTGTGTCTCTGTGTCCTGTTTTAGTGTGTGTCTCTATGTGTCCTGTTTTAGTGTGTGTCTCTGTGTCCTGTTTTAGTGTGTGTCTCTGTGTGTCCTGTCCCTGTGTGTCCTGTTTTAGTGTGTGTCTCTGTGTATCATGTTTTAGTGTGTGTCTCTGTGTGTCCTGTTTTAGTGTGTGTCTCTGTGTGTCCTGTTTTAGTGTGTGTCTCTGTGTATCATGTTTTAGTGTGTGTCTCTGTGTGTCCTGTTTTAGTGTGTGTCTCTGTGTGTCCTGTTTTAGTGTGTGTCTCTATGTGTCCTGTCTCTGTATCATGGGTTAGTGTGTGTCTCTGTGTGTCCTGTTTTAGTGTGTGTCTCTGTGTGTCCTGTTTTAGTGTGTGTCCTGTTTTAGTGTGTGTCTCTGTGTGTCATGTTTTAGTGTGTGTCCTGTTTTAGTGTGTGTCTCTGTGTGTCCTGTCCCTGTGTGTCCTGTTTTAGTGTGTGTCTCTGTGTGTCCTGTCCCTGTGTGTCCTGTTTTAGTGTGTGTCTCTGTGTGTCCTGTCTCTGTATCATGTTTTAGTGTGTGTCTCTGTGTGTCCTGTTTTAGTGTGTGTCTCTGTGTGTCATGTTTTAGTGTGTGTCTCTGTGTGTCCTGTTTTAGTGTGTGTCTCTGTGTGTCCTGTTTTAGTGTGTGTCTCTGTGTGTCATGTTTTAGTGTGTGTCTCTGTGTGTCATGTTTTAGTGTGTGTCTCTGTGTGTCATGTTTTAGTGTGTGTCTCTGTGTGTCATGTTTTAGTGTGTGTCTCTGTGTGTCCTGTCCCTGTGTGTCCTGTTTTAGTGTGTGTCTCTGTGTCCTGTCCCTGTGTGTCCTGTTTTAGTGTGTGTCTCTGTGTCCTGTTTTAGTGTGTGTCTCTGTGTCATGTTTTAGTGTGTGTCTCTGTGTCATGTTTTAGTGTGTGTCTCTGTGTCCTGTTTTAGTGTGTGTCTCTGTGTCCTGTTTTAGTGTGTGTCTCTGTGTGTCCTGTCCCTGTGTGTCCTGTTTTAGTGTGTGTCTCTGTGTCCTGTTTTAGTGTGTGTCTCTGTGTCATGTTTTAGTGTGTGTCTCTGTGTCCTGTTTTAGTGTGTGTCTCTGTGTCCTGTTTTAGTGTGTGTCTCTGTGTCATGTTTTAGTGTGTGTCTCTGTGTCCTGTTTTAGTGTGTGTCTCTGTGTCCTGTCCCGTGTGTCCTGTTTTAGTGTGTGTCTCTGTGTGTCCTGTCCCTGTGTGTCCTGTTTTAGTGTGTGTCTCTGTGTGTCCTGTTTTAGTGTGTGTCTCTGTGTGTCCTGTCTCTGTGTGTCCTGTTTTAGTGTGTGTCTCTGTGTCATGTTTTAGTGTGTGTCCTGTTTTAGTGTGTGTCTCTGTGTGTCCTGTTTTAGTGTGTGTCTCTGTGTGTCCTGTCTCTGTGTGTCCTGTTTTAGTGTGTGTCTCTGTGTCATGTTTTAGTGTGTGTCTCTGTGTGTCCTGTTTTAGTGTGTGTCCTGTTTTAGTGTGTGTCTCTGTGTGTCATGTTTTAGTGTGTGTCTCTGTGTGTCCTGTTTTAGTGTGTGTCTCTGTGTGTCCTGTTTTAGTGTGTGTCTCTGTGTCCTGTCCCGTGTGTCCTGTTTTAGTGTGTGTCTCTGTGTGTCCTGTCCCTGTGTGTCCTGTTTTAGTGTGTGTCTCTGTGTGTCCTGTCTCTGTGTGTCCTGTTTTAGTGTGTGTCTCTGTGTCATGTTTTAGTGTGTGTCCTGTTTTAGTGTGTGTCTCTGTGTGTCATGTTTTAGTGTGTGTCTCTGTGTGTCCTATTTTAGTGTGTGTCTCTGTGTGTCCTGTTTTAGTGTGTGTCTCTGTGTCCTGTCCCGTGTGTCCTGTTTTAGTGTGTGTCTCTGTGTGTCCTGTCCCTGTGTGTCCTGTTTTAGTGTGTGTCTCTGTGTGTCCTGTCCTTGTGTGTCCTGTTTTAGTGTGTGTCTCTGTGTGTCCTGTTTTAGTGTGTGTCTCTGTGTGTCCTGTTTTAGTGTGTGCCTGTTTTAGTGTGTGTCTCTGTGTGTCCTGTCCTTGTGTTTCCTGTTTTAGTGTGTGTCTCTGTGTGTCCTGTCCCTGTGTGTCCTGTTTTAGTGTGTGTCTCTGTGTATCATGTTTTAGTGTGTGTCTCTGTGTGTCCTGTTTTAGTGTGTGTCTCTGTGTGTCCTGTTTTAGTGTGTCCTGTTTTAGTGTGTCCTGTTTTAGTGTGTGTCTCTGTGTGTCCTGTCCTTGTGTGTCCTGTTTTAGTGTGTGTCTCTGTGTGTCCTGTCCCTGTGTGTCCTGTTTTAGTGTGTGTCTCTGTGTGTCCTGTCCCTGTGTGTCCTGTTTTAGTGTGTGTCTCTGTGTGTCCTGTTTTAGTGTGTGTCTCTGTGTGTCCTGTTTTAGTGTGTGTCTCTGTGTGTCCTGTTTTAGTGTGTGTCTCTGTGTGTCCTGTCCCTGTGTGTGTCCCTGTGTGTCCTGTTTTAGTGTGTGTCTCTGTGTGTCCTGTCCCTGTGTGTCCTGTTTTAGTGTGTGTCTCTGTGTGTCCTGTCCTTGTGTGTCCTGTTTTAGTGTGTGTCTCTGTGTGTCCTGTCCCTGTGTGTCCTGTTTTAGTGTGTGTCTCTGTGTGTCCTGTTTTAGTGTGTGTCTCTGTGTGTCCTGTTTTAGTGTGTGTCCTGTTTTAGTGTGTGTCTCTGTGTGTCCTGTTTTAGTGTGTGTCCTGTTTTAGTGTGTCCTGTTTTAGTGTGTGTCTCTGTGTGTCATGTTTTAGTGTGTGTCCTGTTTTAGTGTGTGTCTCTGTGTGTCCTGTTTTAGTGTGTGTCTCTGTGTGTCCTGTCCCTGTGTGTCCTGTTTTAGTGTGTGTCCCTGTGTGTCCTGTTTTAGTGTGTGTCTCTGTGTGTCCTGTCCCTGTGTGTCCTGTTTTAGTGTGTGTCTCTGTGTGTCCTGTTTTAGTGTGTGTCTCTGTGTGTCCTGTTTTAGTGTGTGTCTCTGTGTGTCCTGTTTTAGTGTGTGTCTCTGTGTGTCCTGTCCCTGTGTGTGTCTCTGTGTGTCCTGTCCCTGTGTGTGTCTCTGTGTGTCCTGTCCCTGTGTGTGTCCTGTTTTAGTGTGTGTCTCTGTGTGTCCTGTTTTAGTGTGTGTCTCTGTGTGTCCTGTTTTAGTGTGTGTCTCTGTGTCCTGTCCCGTGTGTCCTGTTTTAGTGTGTGTCTCTGTGTGTCCTGTCCCTATTTAATTTGTCTAATTTTTTTTGGTCTTAATGTTTTGCTATTCTGAACACATCCCTGATGCCTCAGTGTGTCTCTGTTTGTTTGGTGTCCAGTCTCTGTTTGTCCTGTCTAAGTCTGTGTAATTTCTCAGTGTGTTTGGTCTTAGTGTGTCCTGTCTCTGTGTCCAGTCCTTCTAACTCTTGTATTTACTCTGTGTGTCTCAGTGTGTCCTGTTTTGTGTCTCTCTACTCAGATCTCGAGACTGTGACCAAAATGTTCACATATGCAGTATTTTATGAGTGTGTGACCTTATTATGGACGGAGCAGCTCAACGCTTTGTCAGAGTGAAATACAATGTCTCCCTATAGCTTAATAATAAATAGTTATTTTTTACAGAGGTTATTAATGATTAATGACAAATACAATCATGATATAACAATTTATTAACCTAGAATAAATCAGGTTGTACAATGACTCAGCACATTCCTACAACATCTACAGACCATCAACTTTCCTCCACCTGTGACTAACCTTAAGTTTTAAATCCCTGGTAAGAAACTAAACCAACAAAAACACTATTTTGGAAGAAAATACAGATTTTAATTGTGTGGGAACAGATTCATTTAACCACCAATGTACAGGTTAAATATGTATGTTTTATGAAATGAGTAATTAGCATGTGTTGATCACATGATCATGTGTTATTATATTCATGTTACTTTTTATAGACTTTCATATACATTAACTATAAAAATCTACTTTATAAACATTGTGTTCATGTAAACTGAGATGTGTAAGAATTTGAAGATGAAGATAATGTTTTATTTATTAATGTTATTTATTTTATTTTAAACTGTTTTTAAGTTTCTATTTACATGATCAATATAAATTAAATCAAACATTATTCTCTATAATTCTAACTGTATATAATGTAATCCACTGTATTGTCTTCATAGAGAAGGTATTTATGGCTCCAGGAGGACTTTAATCCAGGTGAGATGAGGTTCAATGGTTCCTATAGAGTAAAGGTTACAGACAGTCTCTACTCTGTTTGTCCAGTCGTTCTAACTCTTGTCTCTACTCTGTTTGTCCAGTCGTTCTAACTCTTGTCTCTACTCTGTTTGTCCAGTCGTTCTAACTCTTGTCTCTACTCTGTCCAGTCGTACTAACTCTTGTCTCTACTCTGTTTGTCCAGTCGTTCTAACTCTTGTCTCTACTCTGTTTGTCCAGTCGTTCTAACTCTTGTCTCTACTCTGTTTGTCCAGTCGTACTAACTCTTGTCTCTACTCTGTCCAGTCGTACTAACTCTTGTCTCTACTCTGTTTGTCCAGTCGTTCTAACTCTTGTCTCTACTCTGTTTGTCCAGTCGTTCTAACTCTTGTCTCTACTCTGTTTGTCCAGTCGTTCTAACTCTTGTCTCTACTCTGTTTGTCCAGTCGTACTAACTCTTGTCTCTACTCTGTCCAGTCGTACTAACTCTTGTCTCTACTCTGTTTGTCCAGTCGTTCTAACTCTTGTCTCTACTCTGTTTGTCCAGTCGTTCTAACTCTTGTCTCTACTCTGTTGTCCAGTCGTACTAACTCTTGTCTCTACTCTGTCCAGTCGTACTAACTCTTGTCTCTACTCTGTTTGTCCAGTCGTTCTAACTCTTGTCTCTACTCTGTTTGTCCAGTCGTTCTAACTCTTGTCTCTACTCTGTTTGTCCAGTCGTTCTAACTCTTGTCTCTACTCTGTGTCCAGTCGTTCTAACTCTTGTCTCTACTCTGTTTGTCCAGTCGTTCTAACTCTTGTCTCTACTCTGTTTGTCCAGTCGTACTAACTCTTGTCTCTACTCTGTCCAGTCGTACTAACTCTTGTCTCTACTCTGTTTGTCCAGTCGTTCTAACTCTTGTCTCTACTCTGTTTGTCCAGTCGTACTAACTCTTGTCTCTACTGTTTGTCCAGTCGTACTAACTCTTGTCTCTACTCTGTTTGTCGAGTCGTTCTAACTCTTGTCTCTACTCTGTTTGTCCAGTCGTACTAACTCTTGTCTCTACTGTTTGTCCAGTCGTACTAACTCTTGTCTCTACTCTGTTTGTCCAGTCGTTCTAACTCTTGTCTCTACTCTGTGTCCAGTCGTTCTAACTCTTGTCTCTACTCTGTTTGTCCAGTCGTTCTAACTCTTGTCTCTACTCTGTTTGTCCAGTCATTCTAACTCTTGTCTCTACTCTGTGTCTAGTCGTTCTAACTCTTGTCTCTACTCTGTTTGTCCAGTCGTTCTAACTCTTGTTATATCATAGATTATTGTAGATTGATTTCTGACCAATATATCGATAATCACAGTATCGTCATATCGTGAGATAATCGTTATTGTGAGCTTTGTATCGCATATCGTATTGTGAGGTACCCAGAGGTTCCCACCCCTAATCTCTATGGTCGCTGGGAGGGGTTCTCCATGGTCGCTGGGAGGGGTTCTCCATGGTCGCTGGGAGGGGTTCTCCATGGTCATTGGGAGGGGTTCTCCATGGTCGCTGGGAGGGGTTCTCCATGGTCGCTGGGAGGGGTTCTCCATGGTAGTTGGGAGGGGTTCTCCATGGTCGCTGGGAGGAGTTCTCCATGGTCGCTGGGAGGGGTTCTCCATGGCCAGTCGTTCTAACTCTTGTCTCTACTCTTTTTGTCCAGTCGTTCTAACTCTTGTCTCTACTCTTTTTGTCCAGTCGTTCTAACTCTTGTCTCTACTCTGTGTCCAGTCTTTCTAACTCTTGTCTCTACTCTTTTTGTCCAGTCGTTCTAACTCTTGTCTCTACTCTGTGTCTAGTCATTCTAACTCTTGTCTCTACTCTTTTTGTCCAGTCGTTCTAACTCGTCTCTACTCTGTGTCTAGTCGTTCTAACTCTTGTCTCTACTCTGTGTCTAGTCGTTCTAACTCTTGTCTCTACTCTGTGTCTAGTCGTTCTAACTCTTGTCTCTACTCTGTGTCCAGTCGTTCTAACTCTTGTCTCTACTCTGTGTCCAGTCGTTCTAACTCTTGTCTCTACTCTGTGTCTAGTCGTTCTAACTCTTGTCTCTACTTTGTTTGTCCAGTCGTTCTAACTCGTCTCTACTCTTTTTGTCCAGTCGTTCTAACTCTTGTCTCTACTTTGTTTGTCCAGTCGTTCTAACTCGTCTCTACTCTTTTTGTCCAGTCGTTCTAACTCTTGTCTCTACTCTGTGTCTAGTCGTTCTAACTCTTGTCTCTACTCTTTTTGTCCAGTCGTTCTAACTCTTGTCTCTACTCTGTGTCCAGTCTTTCTAACTCTTGTCTCTACTCTTTTTGTCCAGTCGTTCTAACTCTTGTCTCTACTCTGTGTCTAGTCGTTCTAACTCTTGTCTCTACTCTGTTTCTAGTCGTTCTAACTCTTGTCTCTACTCTTTTTGTCCAGTCGTTCTAACTCGCCTCTACTCTGTGTCTAGTCGTTCTAACTCTTGTCTCTACTCTGTGTCTAGTCGTTCTAACTCTTGTCTCTACTCTGTGTCTAGTCGTTCTAACTCTTGTCTCTACTCTGTGTCCAGTCGTTCTAACTCTTGTCTCTACTCTTTTTGTCCAGTCGTTCTAACTCTTGTCTCTACTCTGTGTCTAGTCGTTCTAACTCTTGTCTCTACTCTTTTTGTCCAGTCGTTCTAACTCTTGTCTCTACTTTGTTTGTCCAGTCGTTCTAACTCTTGTCTCTACTCTTTTTGTCCAGTCGTTCTAACTCTTGTCTCTACTCTGTGTCTAGTCGTTCTAACTCTTGTCTCTACTCTTTTTGTCCAGTCGTTCTAACTCTTGTCTCTACTCTGTGTCCAGTCTTTCTAACTCTTGTCTCTACTCTTTTTGTCCAGTCGTTCTAACTCTTGTCTCTACTCTGTGTCTAGTCGTTCTAACTCTTGTCTCTACTCTTTTTGTCCAGTCGTTCTTACTCGTCTCTACTCTGTGTCTAGTCGTTCTAACTCTTGTCTCTACTCTGTGTCTAGTCGTTCTAACTCTTGTCTCTACTCTGTTTGTCCAGTCGTTCTAACTCTTGTCTCTACTCTTTTTGTCCAGTCGTTCTAACTCTTGTCTCTACTCTGTGTCTAGTCGTTCTAACTCTTGTCTCTACTCTTTTGTCCAGTCGTTCTAACTCTTGTCTCTACTCTGTGTCCAGTCTTTCTAACTCTTGTCTCTACTCTTTTTGTCTAGTCGTTCTAACTCTTGTCTCTACTCTTTTTGTCCAGTCGTTCTAACTCGCCTCTACTCTGTGTCTAGTCGTTCTAACTCTTGTCTCTACTCTGTGTCTAGTCGTTCTAACTCTTGTCTCTACTCTGTGTCTAGTCGTTCTAACTCTTGTCTCTACTCTGTGTCCAGTCGTTCTAACTCTTGTCTCTACTCTTTTTGTCCAGTCGTTCTAACTCTTGTCTCTACTCTGTGTCTAGTCGTTCTAACTCTTGTCTCTACTCTTTTTGTCCAGTCGTTCTAACTCTTGTCTCTACTTTGTTTGTCCAGTCGTTCTAACTCTTGTCTCTACTCTGTGTCTAGTCGTTCTAACTCTTGTCTCTACTCTTTTTGTCCAGTCGTTCTAACTCTTGTCTCTACTTTGTTTGTCCAGTCGTTCTAACTCTTGTCTCTACTCTTTTTGTCCAGTCGTTCTAACTCTTGTCTCTACTCTGTGTCCAGTCGTTCTAACTCGTCTCTACTCTGTGTCTAGTCGTTCTAACTCTTGTCTCTACTCTGTGTCTAGTCGTTCTAACTCTTGTCTCTACTCTGTGTCTAGTCGTTCTAACTCTTGTCTCTACTCTGTGTCCAGTCGTTCTAACTCTTGTCTCTACTCTTTTTGTCCAGTCGTTCTAACTCTTGTCTCTACTCTGTGTCTAGTCGTTCTAACTCTTGTCTCTACTCTTTTTGTCCAGTCGTTCTAACTCTTGTCTCTACTCTTTTTGTCCAGTCGTTCTAACTCTTGTCTCTACTCTGTGTCTAGTCGTTCTAACTCTTGTCTCTACTCTTTTTGTCCAGTCGTTCTAACTCTTGTCTCTACTTTGTTTGTCCAGTCGTTCTAACTCTTGTCTCTACTCTTTTTGTCCAGTCGTTCTAACTCTTGTCTCTACTCTGTGTCCAGTCGTTCTAACTCGTCTCTACTCTGTGTCTAGTCGTTCTAACTCTTGTCTCTACTCTGTGTCTAGTCGTTCTAACTCTTGTCTCTACTCTGTGTCTAGTCGTTCTAACTCTTGTCTCTACTCTGTTTGTCCAGTCGTTCTAACTCTTGTTATATCATAGATTATTGTAGATTAATTTCTGACCAATATATCGATAATCACAGTATCGTCATATCGTGAGATAATCGTTATTGTGAGCTTTGTATCGCATATCGTATTGTGAGGTACCCAGAGGTTCCCACCCCTAATCTCCATGGTCGCTGGGAGGGGTTCTCCATGGTCATTGGGAGGGGTTCTCCATGGTAGTTGGGAGGGGTTCTCCATGGTCGCTGGGAGGGGTTCTCCATGGTCGCTGGGAGGGGTTCTCCATGGTCGCTGGGAGGAGTTCTCCATGGTCGCTGGGAGGGGTTCTCCATGGTCGCTGGGAGGGGTTCTCCATGGTCGCTGGGAGGGGTTCTCCATGGTCGCTGGGAGGGGTTCTCCATGGCCAGTCGTTCTAACTCTTGTCTCTACTCTTTTTGTCCAGTCGTTCTAACTCTTTTCTCTACTCTGTGTCTAGTCGTTCTAACTCTTGTCTCTACTCTGTGTCTAGTCGTTCTAACTCTTGTCTCTGCTCTGTGTCCAGTCGTTCTAACTCTTGTCTCTACTCTGTTTGTCCAGTCGTACTAACTCTTGTCTCTACTCTGTTTGTCCAGTCGTTCTAACTCTTGTCTCTACTCTGTTTGTCCAGTCGTTCTAACTCTTGTCTCTACTCTGTGTCCAGTCGTACTAACTCTTGTCTCTACTCTGTTTGTCCAGTCGTACTAACTCTTGTCTCTACTCTTTTTGTCCAGTCGTTCTAACTCGCCTCTACTCTGTGTCTAGTCGTTCTAACTCTTGTCTGTACTCTGTGTCTAGTCGTTCTAACTCTTGTCTCTACTTTGTTTGTCCAGTCGTTCTAACTCGTCTCTACTCTTTTTGTCCAGTCGTTCTAACTCTTGTCTCTACTTTGTTTGTCCAGTCGTTCTAACTCTTGTCTCTACTCTGTGTCTAGTCGTTCTAACTCTTGTCTCTACTCTTTTTGTCCAGTCGTTCTAACTCTTGTCTCTACTTTGTTTGTCCAGTCGTTCTAACTCTTGTCTCTACTCTTTTTGTCCAGTCGTTCTAACTCTTGTCTCTACTCTGTGTCCAGTCGTTCTAACTCGTCTCTACTCTGTGTCTAGTCGTTCTAACTCTGTCTCTACTCTGTGTCTAGTCGTTCTAACTCTTGTCTCTACTCTGTGTCTAGTCGTTCTAACTCTTGTCTCTACTCTGTGTCTAGTCGTTCTAACTCTTGTCTCTACTCTTTTTGTCCAGTCGTTCTAACTCTTGTCTCTACTCTGTGTCTAGTCGTTCTAACTCTTGTCTCTACTCTTTTTGTCCAGTCGTTCTAACTCTTGTCTCTACTTTGTTTGTCCAGTCGTTCTAACTCTTGTCTCTACTCTGTGTCTAGTCGTTCTAACTCTTGTCTCTACTCTTTTTGTCCAGTCGTTCTAACTCTTGTCTCTACTTTGTTTGTCCAGTCGTTCTAACTCTTGTCTCTACTCTTTTTGTCCAGTCGTTCTAACTCTTGTCTCTACTCTGTGTCCAGTCGTTCTAACTCGTCTCTACTCTGTGTCTAGTCGTTCTAACTCTTGTCTCTACTCTGTGTCTAGTCGTTCTAACTCTTGTCTCTACTCTGTGTCTAGTCGTTCTAACTCTTGTCTCTACTCTGTTTGTCCAGTCGTTCTAACTCTTGTTATATCATAGATTATTGTAGATTAATTTCTGACCAATATATCGATAATCACAGTATCGTCATATCGTGAGATAATCGTTATTGTGAGCTTTGTATCGCATATCGTATTGTGAGGTACCCAGAGGTTCCCACCCCTAATCTCTATGGTCGCTGGGAGGGGTTCTCCATGGTCATTGGGAGGGGTTCTCCATGGTAGTTGGGAGGGGTTCTCCATGGTCGCTGGGAGGGGTTCTCCATGGTCGCTGGGAGGGGTTCTCCATGGTCGCTGGGAGGAGTTCTCCATGGTCGCTGGGAGGGGTTCTCCATGGTCATTGGGAGGGGTTCTCCATGGTCGCTGGGAGGGGTTCTCCATGGTCGCTGGGAGGGGTTCTCCATGGCCAGTCGTTCTAACTCTTGTCTCTACTCTTTTTGTCCAGTCGTTCTAACTCTTGTCTCTACTCTGTGTCTAGTCGTTCTAACTCTTGTCTCTACTCTGTGTCTAGTCGTTCTAACTCTTGTCTCTGCTCTGTGTCCAGTCGTTCTAACTCTTGTCTCTACTCTGTTTGTCCAGTCGTACTAACTCTTGTCTCTACTCTGTTTGTCCAGTCGTTCTAACTCTTGTCTCTACTCTGTTTGTCCAGTCGTTCTAACTCTTGTCTCTACTCTGTGTCCAGTCGTACTAACTCTTGTCTCTACTCTGTTTGTCCAGTCGTACTAACTCTTGTCTCTACTCTTTTTGTCCAGTCGTTCTAACTCGCCTCTACTCTGTGTCTAGTCGTTCTAACTCTTGTCTCTACTCTGTGTCTAGTCGTTCTAACTCTTGTCTCTACTTTGTTTGTCCAGTCGTTCTAACTCGTCTCTACTCTTTTTGTCCAGTCGTTCTAACTCTTGTCTCTACTTTGTTTGTCCAGTCGTTCTAACTCGTCTCTACTCTTTTTGTCCAGTCGTTCTAACTCTTGTCTCTACTCTGTGTCTAGTCGTTCTAACTCTTGTCTCTACTCTTTTTGTCCAGTCGTTCTAACTCTTGTCTCTACTCTGTGTCCAGTCTTTCTAACTCTTGTCTCTACTCTTTTTGTCTAGTCGTTCTAACTCTTGTCTCTACTCTTTTTGTCCAGTCGTTCTAACTCGCCTCTACTCTGTGTCTAGTCGTTCTAACTCTTGTCTCTACTCTGTGTCTAGTCGTTCTAACTCTTGTCTCTACTCTGTGTCTAGTCGTTCTAACTCTTGTCTCTACTCTGTGTCCAGTCGTTCTAACTCTTGTCTCTACTCTTTTTGTCCAGTCGTTCTAACTCTTGTCTCTACTCTGTGTCTAGTCGTTCTAACTCTTGTCTCTACTCTTTTTGTCCAGTCGTTCTAACTCTTGTCTCTACTTTGTTTGTCCAGTCGTTCTAACTCTTGTCTCTACTCTGTGTCTAGTCGTTCTAACTCTTGTCTCTACTCTGTGTCTAGTCGTTCTAACTCTTGTCTCTACTCTGTTTGTCCAGTCGTACTAACTCTTGTCTCTACTCTGTTTGTCCAGTCGTTCTAACTCTTGTCTCTACTTTGTTTGTCCAGTCGTTCTAACTCTTGTCTCTACTCTTTTTGTCCAGTCGTTCTAACTCTTGTCTCTACTCTGTGTCTAGTCGTTCTAACTCTTGTCTCTACTCTTTTTGTCCAGTCGTTCTAACTCGTCTCTACTCTGTGTCTAGTCGTTCTAACTCTTGTCTCTACTCTGTGTCTAGTCGTTCTAACTCTTGTCTCTACTCTGTGTCTAGTCGTTCTAACTCTTGTCTCTACTCTGTTTGTCCAGTCGTTCTAACTCTTGTTATATCATAGATTATTGTAGATTAATTTCTGACCAATATATCGATAATCACAGTATCGTCATATCGTGAGATAATCGTTATTGTGAGCTTTGTATCGCATATCGTATTGTGAGGTACCCAGAGGTTCCCACCCCTAATCTCCATGGTCGCTGGGAGGGGTTCTCCATGGTCATTGGGAGGGGTTCTCCATGGTAGTTGGGAGGGGTTCTCCATGGTCGCTGGGAGGAGTTCTCCATGGTCGCTGGGAGGGGTTCTCCATGGTCATTGGGAGGGGTTCTCCATGGTCGCTGGGAGGGGTTCTCCATGGCCAGTCGTTCTAACTCTTGTCTCTACTCTTTTTGTCCAGTCGTTCTAACTCTTGTCTCTACTCTGTGTCTAGTCGTTCTAACTCTTGTCTCTACTCTTTTTGTCTAGTCGTTCTAACTCTTGTCTCTACTCTTTTTGTCCAGTCGTTCTAACTCGCCTCTACTCTGTGTCTAGTCGTTCTAACTCTTGTCTCTACTCTGTGTCTAGTCGTTCTAACTCTTGTCTCTACTCTGTGTCTAGTCGTTCTAACTCTTGTCTCTACTCTGTGTCCAGTCGTTCTAACTCTTGTCTCTACTCTTTTTGTCCAGTCGTTCTAACTCTTGTCTCTACTCTGTGTCTAGTCGTTCTAACTCTTGTCTCTACTCTTTTTGTCCAGTCGTTCTAACTCTTGTCTCTACTTTGTTTGTCCAGTCGTTCTAACTCTTGTCTCTACTCTTTTTGTCCAGTCGTTCTAACTCTTGTCTCTACTCTGTGTCTAGTCGTTCTAACTCTTGTCTCTACTCTTTTTGTCCAGTCGTTCTAACTCTTGTCTCTACTCTGTGTCCAGTCTTTCTAACTCTTGTCTCTACTCTTTTTGTCCAGTCGTTCTAACTCTTGTCTCTACTCTGTGTCTAGTCGTTCTAACTCTTGTCTCTACTCTTTTTGTCCAGTCGTTCTTACTCGTCTCTACTCTGTGTCTAGTCGTTCTAACTCTTGTCTCTACTCTGTGTCTAGTCGTTCTAACTCTTGTCTCTACTTTGTTTGTCCAGTCGTTCTAACTCTTGTCTCTACTCTTTTTGTCCAGTCGTTCTAACTCTTGTCTCTACTCTGTGTCTAGTCGTTCTAACTCTTGTCTCTACTCTTTTTGTCCAGTCGTTCTAACTCTTGTCTCTACTCTGTGTCCAGTCTTTCTAACTCTTGTCTCTACTCTTTTTGTCTAGTCGTTCTAACTCTTGTCTCTACTCTTTTTGTCCAGTCGTTCTAACTCGCCTCTACTCTGTGTCTAGTCGTTCTAACTCTTGTCTCTACTCTGTGTCTAGTCGTTCTAACTCTTGTCTCTACTCTGTGTCTAGTCGTTCTAACTCTTGTCTCTACTCTGTGTCCAGTCGTTCTAACTCTTGTCTCTACTCTTTTTGTCCAGTCGTTCTAACTCTTGTCTCTACTCTGTGTCTAGTCGTTCTAACTCTTGTCTCTACTCTTTTTGTCCAGTCGTTCTAACTCTTGTCTCTACTTTGTTTGTCCAGTCGTTCTAACTCTTGTCTCTACTCTGTGTCTAGTCGTTCTAACTCTTGTCTCTACTCTTTTTGTCCAGTCGTTCTAACTCTTGTCTCTACTTTGTTTGTCCAGTCGTTCTAACTCTTGTCTCTACTCTTTTTGTCCAGTCGTTCTAACTCTTGTCTCTACTCTGTGTCCAGTCGTTCTAACTCGTCTCTACTCTGTGTCTAGTCGTTCTAACTCTTGTCTCTACTCTGTGTCTAGTCGTTCTAACTCTTGTCTCTACTCTGTGTCTAGTCGTTCTAACTCTTGTCTCTACTCTGTGTCCAGTCGTTCTAACTCTTGTCTCTACTCTTTTTGTCCAGTCGTTCTAACTCTTGTCTCTACTCTGTGTCTAGTCGTTCTAACTCTTGTCTCTACTCTGTTTGTCCAGTCGTTCTAACTCTTGTCTCTACTTTGTTTGTCCAGTCGTTCTAACTCTTGTCTCTACTCTGTGTCCAGTCGTTCTAACTCTTGTCTCTACTCTTTTTGTCCAGTCGTTCTAACTCTTGTCTCTACTTTGTTTGTCCAGTCGTTCTAACTCTTGTCTCTACTCTTTTTGTCCAGTCGTTCTAACTCTTGTCTCTACTCTGTGTCCAGTCGTTCTAACTCGTCTCTACTCTGTGTCTAGTCGTTCTAACTCTTGTCTCTACTCTGTGTCTAGTCGTTCTAACTCTTGTCTCTACTCTGTTTGTCCAGTCGTTCTAACTCTTGTCTCTACTCTGTTTGTCCAGTCGTTCTAACTCTTGTTATATCATAGATTATTGTAGATTAATTTCTGACCAATATATCGATAATCACAGTATCGTCATATCGTGAGATAATCGTTATTGTGAGCTTTGTATCGCATATCGTATTGTGAGGTACCCAGAGGTTCCCACCCCTAATCTCCATGGTCGCTGGGAGGGGTTCTCCATGGTCATTGGGAGGGGTTCTCCATGGTAGTTGGGAGGGGTTCTCCATGGTCGCTGGGAGGGGTTCTCCGTGGTCGCTGGGAGGGGTTCTCCATGGTCGCTGGGAGGGGTTCTCCATGGTCGCTGGGAGGGGTTCTCCATGGTCGCTGGGAGGGGTTCTCCATGGTCGCTGGGAGGAGTTCTCCATGGTCGCTGGGAGGGGTTCTCCATGGCCAGTCGTTCTAACTCTTGTCTCTACTCTTTTTGTCCAGTCGTTCTAACTCTTTTCTCTACTCTGTGTCTAGTCGTTCTAACTCTTGTCTCTACTCTGTGTCTAGTCGTTCTAACTCTTGTCTCTACTCTGTGTCCAGTCGTTCTAACTCTGTCTCTACTCTGTTTGTCCAGTCGTTCTAACTCTTGTCTCTACTCTGTTTGTCCAGTCGTTCTAACTCTTGTCTCTACTCTGTTTGTCCAGTCGTTCTAACTCTTGTCTCTACTCTGTGTCCAGTCGTACTAACTCTTGTCTCTACTCTGTTTGTCCAGTCGTACTAACTCTTGTCTCTACTCTTTTTGTCCAGTCGTTCTAACTCGCCTCTACTCTGTGTCTAGTCGTTCTAACTCTTGTCTGTACTCTGTGTCTAGTCGTTCTAACTCTTGTCTCTACTTTGTTTGTCCAGTCGTTCTAACTCGTCTCTACTCTTTTTGTCCAGTCGTTCTAACTCTTGTCTCTACTTTGTTTGTCCAGTCGTTCTAACTCTTGTCTCTACTCTGTGTCTAGTCGTTCTAACTCTTGTCTCTACTCTTTTTGTCCAGTCGTTCTAACTCTTGTCTCTACTTTGTTTGTCCAGTCGTTCTAACTCTTGTCTCTACTCTTTTTGTCCAGTCGTTCTAACTCTTGTCTCTACTCTGTGTCCAGTCGTTCTAACTCGTCTCTACTCTGTGTCTAGTCGTTCTAACTCTTGTCTCTACTCTGTGTCTAGTCGTTCTAACTCTTGTCTCTACTCTGTGTCTAGTCGTTCTAACTCTTGTCTCTACTCTGTGTCCAGTCGTTCTAACTCTTGTCTCTACTCTTTTTGTCCAGTCGTTCTAACTCTTGTCTCTACTCTGTGTCTAGTCGTTCTAACTCTTGTCTCTACTCTTTTTGTCCAGTCGTTCTAACTCTTGTCTCTACTTTGTTTGTCCAGTCGTTCTAACTCTTGTCTCTACTCTGTGTCTAGTCGTTCTAACTCTTGTCTCTACTCTTTTTGTCCAGTCGTTCTAACTCTTGTCTCTACTTTGTTTGTCCAGTCGTTCTAACTCTTGTCTCTACTCTTTTGTCCAGTCGTTCTAACTCTTGTCTCTACTCTGTGTCCAGTCGTTCTAACTCGTCTCTACTCTGTGTCTAGTCGTTCTAACTCTTGTCTCTACTCTGTGTCTAGTCGTTCTAACTCTTGTCTCTACTCTGTGTCTAGTCGTTCTAACTCTTGTCTCTACTCTGTTTGTCCAGTCGTTCTAACTCTTGTTATATCATAGATTATTGTAGATTGATTTCTGACCAATATATCGATAATCACAGTATCGTCATATCGTGAGATAATCGTTATTGTGAGCTTTGTATCGCATATCGTATTGTGAGGTACCCAGAGGTTCCCACCCCTAATCTCCATGGTCGCTGGGAGGGGTTCTCCATGGTCATTGGGAGGGGTTCTCCATGGTAGTTGGGAGGGGTTCTCCATGGTCGCTGGGAGGGGTTCTCCGTGGTCGCTGGGAGGGGTTCTCCATGGTCGCTGGGAGGAGTTCTCCATGGTCGCTGGGAGGGGTTCTCCATGGTCATTGGGAGGGGTTCTCCATGGTCGCTGGGAGGGGTTCTCCATGGTCGCTGGGAGGGGTTCTCCATGGCCAGTCGTTCTAACTCTTGTCTCTACTCTTTTTGTCCAGTCGTTCTAACTCTTGTCTCTACTCTGTGTCTAGTCGTTCTAACTCTTGTCTCTGCTCTGTGTCCAGTCGTTCTAACTCTTGTCTCTACTCTGTTTGTCCAGTCGTACTAACTCTTGTCTCTACTCTGTTTGTCCAGTCGTTCTAACTCTTGTCTCTACTCTGTTTGTCCAGTCGTTCTAACTCTTGTCTCTACTCTGTGTCCAGTCGTACTAACTCTTGTCTCTACTCTGTTTGTCCAGTCGTACTAACTCTTGTCTCTACTCTTTTTGTCCAGTCGTTCTAACTCGCCTCTACTCTGTGTCTAGTCGTTCTAACTCTTGTCTGTACTCTGTGTCTAGTCGTTCTAACTCTTGTCTCTACTTTGTTTGTCCAGTCGTTCTAACTCGTCTCTACTCTTTTTGTCCAGTCGTTCTAACTCTTGTCTCTACTTTGTTTGTCCAGTCGTTCTAACTCGTCTCTACTCTTTTTGTCCAGTCGTTCTAACTCTTGTCTCTACTCTGTGTCTAGTCGTTCTAACTCTTGTCTCTACTCTTTTTGTCCAGTCGTTCTAACTCTTGTCTCTACTCTGTGTCCAGTCTTTCTAACTCTTGTCTCTACTCTTTTTGTCTAGTCGTTCTAACTCTTGTCTCTACTCTTTTTGTCCAGTCGTTCTAACTCGCCTCTACTCTGTGTCTAGTCGTTCTAACTCTTGTCTCTACTCTGTGTCTAGTCGTTCTAACTCTTGTCTCTACTCTGTGTCTAGTCGTTCTAACTCTTGTCTCTACTCTGTGTCCAGTCGTTCTAACTCTTGTCTCTACTCTTTTTGTCCAGTCGTTCTAACTCTTGTCTCTACTCTGTGTCTAGTCGTTCTAACTCTTGTCTCTACTCTTTTTGTCCAGTCGTTCTAACTCTTGTCTCTACTTTGTTTGTCCAGTCGTTCTAACTCTTGTCTCTACTCTGTGTCTAGTCGTTCTAACTCTTGTCTCTACTCTGTGTCTAGTCGTTCTAACTCTTGTCTCTACTCTGTTTGTCCAGTCGTACTAACTCTTGTCTCTACTCTGTTTGTCCAGTCGTTCTAACTCTTGTCTCTACTCTGTTTGTCCAGTCGTTCTAACTCTTGTCTCTACTCTTTTTGTCCAGTCTTTCTAACTCTTGTCTCTACTCTGTGTCTAGTCGTTCTAACTCTTGTCTCTACTCTTTTTGTCCAGTCGTTCTAACTCGTCTCTACTCTGTGTCTAGTCGTTCTAACTCTTGTCTCTACTCTGTGTCTAGTCGTTCTAACTCTTGTCTCTACTCTGTGTCTAGTCGTTCTAACTCTTGTCTCTACTCTGTTTGTCCAGTCGTTCTAACTCTTGTTATATCATAGATTATTGTAGATTAATTTCTGACCAATATATCGATAATCACAGTATCGTCATATCGTGAGATAATCGTTATTGTGAGCTTTGTATCGCATATCGTATTGTGAGGTACCCAGAGGTTCCCACCCCTAATCTCCATGGTCGCTGGGAGGGGTTCTCCATGGTCATTGGGAGGGGTTCTCCATGGTCGCTGGGAGGAGTTCTCCATGGTCGCTGGGAGGGGTTCTCCATGGTCATTGGGAGGGGTTCTCCATGGTCGCTGGGAGGGGTTCTCCATGGTCATTGGGAGGGGTTCTCCATGGCCAGTCGTTCTAACTCTTGTCTCTACTCTTTTTGTCCAGTCGTTCTAACTCTTGTCTCTACTCTGTGTCTAGTCGTTCTAACTCTTGTCTCTACTCTTTTTGTCCAGTCGTTCTAACTCGTCTCTACTCTGTGTCTAGTCGTTCTAACTCTTGTCTCTACTCTGTTTGTCCAGTCGTACTAACTCTTGTCTCTACTCTGTTTGTCCAGTCGTTCTAACTCTTGTCTCTACTCTGTTTGTCCAGTCGTTCTAACTCTTGTCTCTACTCTGTGTCCAGTCGTACTAACTCTTGTCTCTACTCTGTTTGTCCAGTCGTACTAACTCTTGTCTCTACTCTGTTTGTCCAGTCGTTCTAACTCTTGTCTCTACTCTGTTTGTCCAGTCGTTCTAACTCTTGTCTCTACTCTGTTTGTCCAGTCGTTCTAACTCTTGTCTCTACTCTGTTTGTCCAGTCGTTCTAACTCTTGTCTCTACTCTGTTTGTCCAGTCGTACTAACTCTTGTCTCTACTCTGTTTGTCCAGTCGTTCTAACTCTTGTCTCTACTCTGTTTGTCCAGTCGTTCTAACTCTTGTCTCTACTCTGTTTGTCCAGTCGTTCTAACTCTTGTCTCTACTCTGTTTGTCCAGTCGTTCTAACTCTTGTCTCTACTCTGTTTGTCCAGTCGTACTAACTCTTGTCTCTACTCTGTTTGTCCAGTCGTTCTAACTCTTGTCTCTACTCTGTTTGTCCAGTCGTTCTAACTCTTGTCTCAACTCTGTTTGTCCAGTCGTACTAACTCTTGTCTCTACTGTTTGTCCAGTCGTACTAACTCTTGTCTCTACTCTGTTTGTCCAGTCGTTCTAACTCTTGTCTCTACTCTGTTTGTCCAGTCGTTCTAACTCTTGTTATATCATAGATTATTGTAGATTGATTTCTGACCAATATATCGATAATCACAGTATCGTCATATCGTGAGATAATCGTTATTGTGAGCTTTGTATCGCATATCGTATTGTGAGGTACCCAGAGGTTCCCACCCCTAATCTCTATGGTCGCTGGGAGGGGTTCTCCATGGTCGCTGGGAGGGGTTCCCCATGGTCATTGGGAGGGGTTCTCCATGGTCATTGGGAGGGGTTCTCCATGGTCATTGGGAGGGGTTCCCCATGGTAGTTGGGAGGGGTTCTCCATGGTCATTGGGAGGGGTTCTCCATGGTCGCTGGGAGGGGTTCTCCATGGTCGCTGGGAGGGGTTCTCCATGGCCAGTCGTTCTAACTCTTGTCTCTACTCTTTTTGTCCAGTCGTTCTAACTCTTGTCTCTACTCTGTGTCCAGTCTTTCTAACTCTTGTCTCTACTCTTTTTGTCCAGTCGTTCTAACTCTTGTCTCTACTCTGTGTCTAGTCGTTCTAACTCTTGTCTCTACTCTTTTTGTCCAGTCGTTCTAACTCTTGTCTCTACTCTGTGTCTAGTCGTTCTAACTCTTGTCTCTACTTTGTTTGTCCAGTCGTTCTAACTCGTCTATACTCTTTTTGTCCAGTCGTTCTAACTCTTGTCTCTACTTTGTTTGTCCAGTCGTTCTAACTCGTCTCTACTCTTTTTGTCCAGTCGTTCTAACTCTTGTCTCTACTCTGTGTCTAGTCGTTCTAACTCTTGTCTCTACTCTTTTTGTCCAGTCGTTCTAACTCTTGTCTCTACTCTGTGTCCAGTCTTTCTAACTCTTGTCTCTACTCTTTTTGTCTAGTCGTTCTAACTCTTGTCTCTACTCTTTTTGTCCAGTCGTTCTAACTCGCCTCTACTCTGTGTCTAGTCGTTCTAACTCTTGTCTCTACTCTGTGTCTAGTCATTCTAACTCTTGTCTCTACTCTGTGTCTAGTCGTTCTAACTCTTGTCTCTACTCTGTGTCCAGTCGTTCTAACTCTTGTCTCTACTCTTTTTGTCCAGTCGTTCTAACTCTTGTCTCTACTCTGTGTCTAGTCGTTCTAACTCTTGTCTCTACTCTTTTTGTCCAGTCGTTCTAACTCTTGTCTCTACTTTGTTTGTCCAGTCGTTCTAACTCTTGTCTCTACTCTTTTTGTCCAGTCGTTCTAACTCTTGTCTCTACTCTGTGTCTAGTCGTTCTAACTCTTGTCTCTACTCTTTTTGTCCAGTCGTTCTAACTCGTCTCTACTCTGTGTCTAGTCGTTCTAACTCTTGTCTCTACTCTGTGTCTAGTCGTTCTAACTCTTGTCTCTACTCTGTGTCCGGTCGTTCTAACTCTTGTTATATCATAGATTATTGTAGATTAATTTCTGACCAATATATCGATAATCACAGTATCGTCATATCGTGAGATAATCGTTATTGTGAGCTTTGTATCGCATATCGTATTGTGAGGTACCCAGAGGTTCCCACCCCTAATCTCTATGGTCGCTGGGAGGGGTTCTCCATGGTCGCTGGGAGGGGTTCTCCATGGCCAGTCGTTCTAACTCTTGTCTCTACTCTTTTTGTCCAGTCGTTCTAACTCTTGTCTCTACTCTGTGTCTAGTCGTTCTAACTCTTGTCTCTACTCTTTTTGTCCAGTCGTTCTAACTCGTCTCTACTCTGTGTCTAGTCGTTCTAACTCTTGTCTCTACTCTGTTTGTCCAGTCGTTCTAACTCTTGTCTCTACTCTGTGTCCAGTCGTTCTAACTCTTGTCTCTACTCTGTTTGTCCAGTCGTACTAACTCTTGTCTCTACTCTGTTTGTCCAGTCGTTCTAACTCTTGTCTCTACTCTGTTTGTCCAGTCGTTCTAACTCTTGTCTCTACTCTGTGTCCAGTCGTACTAACTCTTGTCTCTACTCTGTTTGTCCAGTCGTTCTAACTCTTGTCTCTACTCTGTTTGTCCAGTTGTTCTAACTCTTGTCTCTACTCTGTTTGTCCAGTCGTTCTAACTCTTGTCTCTACTCTGTTTGTCCAGTCGTTCTAACTCTTGTCTCTACTCTGTTTGTCCAGTCGTTCTAACTCTTGTCTCTACTCTGTTTGTCCAGTTGTTCTAACTCTTGTCTCTACTCTGTTTGTCCAGTCGTTCTAACTCTTGTCTCTACTCTTTTTGTCCAGTCGTTCTAACTCTTGTCTCTACTCTGTGTCTAGTCGTTCTAACTCTTGTCTCTACTCTTTTTGTCCAGTCGTTCTAACTCTTGTCTCTACTCTGTGTCTAGTCGTTCTAACTCTTGTCTCTACTCTGTGTCTAGTCGTTCTAACTCTTGTCTCTACTCTGTGTCCAGTCGTTCTAACTCTTGTCTCTACTCTGTTTGTCCAGTCGTACTAACTCTTGTCTCTACTCTGTTTGTCCAGTCGTTCTAACTCTTGTCTCTACTCTGTTTGTCCAGTTGTTCTAACTCTTGTCTCTACTCTGTTTGTCCAGTCGTACTAACTCTTGTCTCTACTCTGTTTGTCCAGTCGTTCTAACTCTTGTCTCTACTCTGTTTGTCCAGTCGTTCTAACTCTTGTCTCTACTCTGTTTGTCCAGTTGTTCTAACTCTTGTCTCTACTCTGTTTGTCCAGTTGTTCTAACTCTTGTCTCTACTCTGTTTGTCCAGTTGTTCTAACTCTTGTCTCTACTCTGTTTGTCCAGTCGTTCTAACTCTTGTCTCTACTCTGTTTGTCCAGTTGTTCTAACTCTTGTCTCTACTCTGTTTGTCCAGTCGTTCTAACTCTTGTCTCTACTCTGTGTCCAGTCGTTCTAACTCTTGTTATATCATAGATTATTGTAGATTAATTTCTGACCAGTATATCGATAATCACAGTATCGTCATATCGTGAGATAATCGTTATTGTGAGCTTTGTATCGCATATCGTATTGTGAGGTACCCAGAGGTTCCCACCCCTAATCTCTATGGTCGCTGGGAGGGGTTCTCCATGGTCGCTGGGAGGGGTTCTCCATGGTCATTGGGAGGGGTTCTCCATGGTAGTTGGGAGGGGTTCTCCATGGTCGCTGGGAGGGGTTCTCCATGGTAGTTGGGAGGGGTTCTCCATGGTCGCTGGGAGGAGTTCTCCATGGTCGCTGGGAGGGGTTCTCCATGGTCGCTGGGAGGGGTTCTCCATGGTCGCTGGGAGGAGTTCTCCATGGTCGCTGGGAGGGGTTCTCCATGGTCATTGGGAGGGGTTCTCCATGGTCGCTGGGAGGGGTTCTCCATGGTCATTGGGAGGGGTTCTCCATGGTCATTGGGAGGGGTTCTCTAGCGTCGCTGGGAGGGGTTCTCTAGCGTCAGTCAAGGTTGCTGAGAGGTGAGGGGTTGTGACATTGATGGTACTCATCATCCAGTGCTGGAAGCCCCGCCTCTGGCGCTCAGTAGGGATGAAATAGAACGTAGTTACTGTATGTAACCTTTATTCTTTGAGTGGACATTATTCCTTTACACTGTAACAGCAGCAGCGCCCCCTGCTGGAGCCCCCCCCCCCCAGTATGACATCCACACTGGGACTGTGTAGTGATGTCACACTCTTCTTTAAAAGATGTTTCCATCTTCTTTTATGGTTGGTCTGAAATACTTGATTTTCATTCAGATGAGAAACGAGTGAATGATTAGAGTCACTAATCAATCAGGTTCAGGTGTTCAATCCTGTAGATCAATCATTTCTCAGCTCCCTAACAGCAGGAACATGTACAGTAGATACGTTTGTGGAGCTTCATCCTGCTCTCGCCCTGTGTAGGTGGAGAGGAGGAAGAGGAGGTGGAGCCTGAGGCTGAGGTTACCGAGACTGAGGAGGAGGTGGTGGAGGTGGTGGAGGAGGAGGAGGTCACTGAGGCTGAACAAGAACCAGAGACGGTCCAGGAGGAGGAGCCTGAGAGCACTGGTACAACTTCATCTGATGCCTGAACACACACACACACACACACGCACACACACACACTGTTATTTTCTGTGTATATTTGCTTTATATTTATTGGCTCTGAAATGACAAGGTGATGAATCCACGTTATCGCTGACGTTTTAAAGAGACAGTACGACACGTTATCACTGAGATGTTTTAAAGAGACAGTACGACACATTATCACTGAGATGTTTTAAAGAGACAGTACGACACGTTATCACTGAGATGTTTTAAAGAGACAGTACGACACGTTATCACTGACGTTTTAAAGAGACAGTACGACACGTTATCACTGACGTTTTAAAGAGACAGTACGACACGTTATCACTGACGTTTTAAAGAGACAGTACGACACGTTATCACTGAGACGTTTTAAAGAGACAGTACGACACGTTATCACTGAGATGTTTTAAAGAGACAGTACGACACGTTATCACTGATGTTTTAAAGAGACAGTACGACACGTTATCACTGACGTTTTAAAGAGACAGTACGACACGTTATCACTGAGACGTTTTAAAGAGACAGTACGACACGTTATCACTGAGACGTTTTAAAGAGACAGTACGACACGTTATCACTGACGTTTTAAAGAGACAGTACGACACGTTATCACTGACGTTTTAAAGAGACAGTACGACACGTTATCACTGAGATGTTTTAAAGAGACAGTACGACACGTTATCACTGAGATGTTTTAAAGAGACAGTACGACACGTTATCACTGACGTTTTAAAGAGACAGTACGACACGTTATCACTGAGATGTTTTAAAGAGACAGTACGACACGTTATCACTGACGTTTTAAAGAGACAGTACGACACGTTATCGCTGAGACGTTTTAAAGAGACAGTACGACACGTTATCACTGAGACGTTTTAAAGAGACAGTACGACACGTTATCACTGACGTTTTAAAGAGACAGTACGACACGTTATCACTGACGTTTTAAAGAGACAGTACGACACGTTATCACTGACGTTTTAAAGAGACAGTACGACACGTTATCACTGACGTTTTAAAGAGACAGTACGACACGTTATCGCTGACGTTTTAAAGAGACAGTGAGCTCTTTATCAGGAGCTCATTTATAGTTATGAGTAAAATAAATATGATCACTCTAAACATGCCATATTTTATCCCACGCTAACACCTGATTGGTCCTTTTTGTTTTTTTCTTGAGCAGGTTTGATTAAACCTGTTTAATGTCCTGATTGGTT
>NC_041053.1:2261580-2281580 GCF_900634775.1 Gouania willdenowi
AACCTCTTCGGGAATTATTATTTCCATGTAAACACGAAGCAGAATCTTTAATCAGATAACTAATCCAAATGAAAAAACATCATGTAACCGGGGAGTGATGTGTGGGGGGGGAGTGACAGCGATGGCTGTACTGAAGGAGATGGTAAGGAGGAGGAGAGGCAGCTACGTATCTCCACGCACATCTGACTATTAAAATACATCAGCATATGAAGCTTGACTAGATAACTTTGTTCTGTCTTACAGAGGTGTTGCTCATCAAACCAAGACGTCCAGGCAGCTGAGACTCCGGACATCAGGAACTCAGTTAGTTACAGAAACGGATGCAGAGGAGATCAAAGCTCCAGATGTTACAGAAACAGTATCACAGGAGCTTCCTCCAGCTGAGAACCCCTTACTCCAGTGCTTATGGAAGTTGTTCCAGTTACTGAGGAAACTGCAGCATCCATCCCTGTTGTAGAGGCATCCATCCCTGTTGTAGAGGCTCCATCCCTGTTGTAGAGCATCCATCCCTGTTGTAGAGCATCCATCCTGCTGTAGAGGCATCCATCCCTGTTGTAGAGGCATCCATCCCTGTTGTAGGCATCCATCCTGTTAGAGGCATCCATCCCTGTTGTAGAGGCATCCATCCCTGTTGTAGAAGCATCCATCCCTGTTGTAGAAGCATCCATCCCTGTTGTAGAGGCATCCATCCCTGTTGTAGAAGCATCCATCCCTGTTGTAGAGGCATCCATCCCTGTTGTAGAGGCATCCATCCCTGTTGTAGAGGCATCCATCCCTGTTGTAGAGGCATCCATCCCTGCTGTAGAGGCATCCATCCCTGTTGTAGAGGCATCCCATCCTGTTGTAGAGGCATCCATCCCTGTTGTAGAGGCATCCATCCCTGTTGTAGAGGCATCCATCCCTGTTGTAGAAGCATCCATCCCTGTGTAGAAGCATCCTCCCTGTTGTAGAGGCTCCATCCCGTTGTAGAGGCATCCATCCCTGTTGTAGAGGCATCCATCCCTGTTGTAGAGGCATCCATCCCTGTTGTAGAGGCATCCATCCCTGAGTCTCAGAGAGAGTACATTGTGGTGGTTCTGGAAGGAACCCCTAAAGAGGAGAAGAGGCCCAAGGTCCTTGGGGTGGGGCCCATGAGTGGTCGACTCATTCCGGGTCCAGATGACGAGGACACCTCTAGCTCTGAGGTACTGGTTCTTAACTCCTCCCACCACTGATGGCGTAGCTTTGTGCATAGCTATGTGTATATTAGTTTTGTGCATAGTTTTGTGCGTAGCTATGTGCGTAGCTATGTGTGTAGCTATGTGTGTAGCTATGTGTGTAGCTATGTGCGTAGCTATGTGTGTAGCTATGTGCGTAGCTATGTGCGTAGCTATGTGCGTAGCTATGTGTGTAGCTATGTGCATAGCTATGTGCGTAGCTATGTGCGTAGCTTTGGTCAAACACAGACACTGGATATGAAATGACATGAGTTTTTAAATTCTGCTAATCAGGTAAAAGGCGTCTTCTGAAGAGGCAAATGCAGTAGTTGGACAAAGGTACATGAATCTTTGACAATGATCAATTCTTTACTTTGAGTCAAAGATTGGAACAATAAATGACGTGTTGTTATCTTCTGTCCAACAGGGAGGAGCTAATGTGGATGTAGAGGATGTGCCTTAAAGCAACATTTACAGGAAAACACAAGAACCGTTCTGCAGATAAACAACCACATGTTTTCATCACTGCCACTCCCACCAAATGAAACTATTTGATGAGTTGATGCTAATGTCTGGAACCACAGATGTTTGGCTTTCTTTCTTTCTTATGGATCATTAAACAAAGAAGTTTATCATAGCTGAGAAAAACCTCTAAAGTTGGAAGGACATCACAACGCTTCTCATTTGTAATCTAATCTATGTCTAAGAACCAGCTTCCTCATGTGGTTCTAGGGTTCTGCAGTTAGTAGCCTCCATGTTAGCCACGTTAGCCTTTGAACAGCGGCTCCTCTCTGTTGCACACACTATGGTGTTCTCTCCTCAGGTTTGCTCACCAGCACTGACACTGTCACCGTGTTCTTCATGTTCTCAAACCAACAATGACTCATTAGTGGTTCTCAGTGTTCTCATGGTTCCTCGTATTTATCTGGAACACTCCTGAGACTAAAATCTTTTCAAAGTAGAAACTGATTAATATAATGTCTGTGTTTGTCCATATTGTTTTGGTCATTTACAATAGCTTAAAGGTTCTGTTGGTTCTTTTACCTTCACAGTAATGACATTACTGCATCACTGTTTCATTGCTTATGTTCTACTTGATTCTTCTCTAAGTTCTGTGATGATCAACTACTGACTCAATACTTACAATCTATACATTTATCTGTTAACTATAAGACAGAATGAGCTCTTGTTCTTCTCCACGTCACAAACATGTAAGTTTTAAAGTTTTCTCATCGTACTTTCAGTGTAACTGAACTTGACTTTAGTTTTATAAAAGTTCTTTAAATGGATTAGACACCATCGCACCAATAAGAAGTGTTGAGTTAAGGCTGCTCAGGGGCCACTGGTGGAAGGGTTCTAAAGGGAACATGGCTTTCTGTTTTAGCAAAGAACACAAAACGTGGAACGATAATACCTCTTGTTTTTCCAAATAAAACTTTTAAAATTGTTGTTCTGGGTCATTTTCCAATCTTCAAATAAACAAAAAAGTCAGAAGTAGAGTAACTAAACTCCTGCTTCCTGCAACCTGCCACTAGGGGGAGTATTCAGAACTACCTTATGGGCGGGGGCTCCTGACTCCATGTAAGACACGCCCACTCAAGGAGCACTGCAGTGACATCTGTGATAAACTATCACTAAACAGCCTCTGCTCATGGCTGAGCCACCTCACACACCACACACACACACTATGTCCATGCACAAACAGGGACAGACGGGAACACACGGGTGTCTACACACACACACACACACTACGTCCCATGCACACACAGAGACAGATGGGAACACACATGATGTGTCTACACACACACACACACACACACACTATGTCCATGCACACACAGAGACAGACGGGAACACACGATGTGTCTACACACACACACACACTATGTCCATGCACACACAGAGACAGACGGGAACACACGATGTGTCTACACACACACACACTATGTCCATGCACACACAGGGACAGACGGGAACACACGATGTGTCTACACACACACACACACACACTATGTCCATGCACACACAGGGACAGATGGGAACACACAATGTGTCTACACACACACACTATGTCCATGCACACACAGGGACAGACGGGAACACATGATGTGTCTACACACACACACACACACTATGTCCATGCACACACAGGGACAGATGGGAACACACAATGTGTCTACACACACACACTACGTCCATGCACACACAGGGACAGACGGGAACGCACGATGTGTCTACACACACACACACACTATGTCCATGCACACACAGGGACAGACGGGAACACACAATGTGTCTACACACACACACACACACACACATACACTACGTCCATGCACACACAGGGACAGACGGGAACGCACGATGTGTCTACACACACACACACACTATGTCCATGCACACACAGGGACAGACGGGAACACACGATGCGTCTACACACACACACTATGTCCATGCACACACAGGGACAGACGGGAACACACGATGTGTCTACACACACACACACACTATGTCCATGCACAAACAGAGACAGACGGGAACACACGATGTGTCTACACACACACACACTATGTCCATGCACACACAGGGACAGACGGGAACACACGATGTGTCTACACACACACACACACACACTATGTCCATGCACACACAGAGACAGACGGGAACACATGATGTGTCTACACACACACACACACACTATGTCCATGCACACACAGGGACAGATGGGAACACACAATGTGTCTACACACACACACTACGTCCATGCACACACAGGGACAGACGGGAACGCACGATGTGTCTACACACACACACACACTCTGTCCATGCACACACAGGGACAGACGGGAACACACAATGGTGTCTACACACACACCACACACACACACATACACTACGTCCATGCACACACAGGGACAGACGGGAACGCACGATGTGTCTACACACACACACACACTATGTCCATGCACACACAGGGACAGACGGGAACACACGATGCGTCTACACACACACACACTATGTCCATGCACACACAGGGACAGACGGGAACACACGATGTGTCTACACACACACACACACACACACACACACACACACACACTATGTCCATGCACACACAGAGACAGATGGGAACACACATGATGTGTCTACACACACACACAGCTTGAACCTCTGATTAGACCAGAATCTGATCTTTATAGAAGCTCAGAGTCACTAACATAGATCTGTTCATTGTTCACTGAGGGCTGTGATTGGAGGAAACCCACCTCCCGCCTCCTATAGCCTTTAGGGGGCGTGGCCAACAGTGACAGGCTGCGTCTGAATAGTCCCTCCCAGAGCTGTTTAGAGAGATTAGCAACAACTACGTTTTATGACTGTCCATCCCTGCTGTAGAAGCATCCACACATTTCACATTTGTTTTTCAAATCCACAAATGCATTTACAATTTTTACATGTACTTTTTAGATTTTCACGTGTTTTTCAGATCCACACATACATCCACAATTTACATGTTTTCTCATTTTTGTGTGTGCATTTATCATGAATTATAATGTGTAAATCTTCGGGTGTGCTTGTGAACTGAGCAAAGTGCGTTTGTAGATCGGCCCGTGTGTTAATTGATTTTTGAGACAAACGTAACACAGTTTTGCTCAAATCCACACACACACACACACACAAACACAAACAGCTGCTGATCCACATGTGTAGAGCACCACCATCCACTCGGGGGCAGTAATGAGGTATCTGCTGATTAATTCCATTTGCTGACACAAGAATATCTAATAACGTCAATCACTGCAGCCTTCACTTGTCTCCTGATGATCATAGTTCAGCTCTTGGTTTAATAAAAATATTGTTTCATAATTTTAATGGATTTTTATTAGTAAAAATATTTTTGATGACACTTCTCTTGATATATGTGATGATTTTATATAACAGTATAAAAATGGCATGGGTCCCCAATGCACCAGTTTGGTGAAATAAATGATAGTGTATAATAATTAAACTTATAATCCTCACCACACAGAGCGTCAGACACCATACCAATAAACTATTCAGGTTGCACCTCAAATATGACAAATAGGACATAAAAATAAGATACCTTCTAAAAATAGTTTAGTGTTAATTGATTATTTAAACCAGAATCTTTTATTTTTTAATAAAATCCCATTAAAATTAATAAAAACATATTTTTTGACAAATCAAGTGTTGTAGTGTGATCAACAGAACATGTCATTAGTATACAGTACATTAAAGTGAAATTAATTAATACAAATCCATACACATTAATTAAAAAGTATTTTTTGTCAAACTGTGTTATACTATGATTAGTAGGAGATAAAGGAAGGCTGCAGTGATTGTGGTGACACTGCAGTGAAAACCAATAACGTTATAAGACAATCTTGCAGAATGTGTTTTTGTGTTGGTAAAGACCTCATTACTGCCCCCTAGTGGATGGTGGTTCTCTACACATGTGGATCAGCTGTGTGTGTGTGTGTGTGTGTGCGTGTGTGTGCGTGTGTGTGTGTGCGTGTGCGTGTGTGTGTGTGTGTGTGTGTGGATTTGTCCACAAGCACAATTGAAGATTTACACATGATAAATACACTCAAATAAATGAGAAAACGTGTAAATTGTGGATGTATTTGTGAATATTTTTTAGACAAATCTCTCCCCATATCGTTCACTCCAATGGTTCGTTTTTTACAGCAATGGCGGCTCATGGAGCCTGAATAGTTCCAATAGAAGTGAGCAGTGGACGATTATAGCCAATGAAAATAGAACGGTTTGTGATGCACTTTTGAATAGTAAGGCATTTAAATAGTCTAATTATTATTATTATTATTATTATTATTATTATTATTATTATTATTATTATTATCAGCATATCCAATAACTTCTGGAAACAAATTCAGTTTTACATGAATCAGGTGACGGTCAATCATTTCAAACTCCCGTTGTCGTAACACTCTATACGGCTCTGGTCCCTCCTATCTCCTTTCCTTTCCACTTTTCCTTAACCCCATGGATGATGTCACAGGGTTAAGGAAAGGTGTTAGGAGAGGAGTTGTTTATACAATCAGACACACTTCCACTAGGTGTGTAATAATCTGACGACCACAAAGGTCAGTGACGTCTGTCGTGGTGAAAAAACTCCACATTTCCTAAAATAAACTAAAAGCTGATTTCTAACACTTTCCACTGATATAATGTCATAAATCACAGCTTTGAATATAAATCAAAGGAAAAGAGGTTACCATGGCTACGAGGAACTAAAGGTAAACTAAAGAACGTCACAGTGAGAAGGGTTGATCACACTCACCTTCTACTCATTAATATGAATTATGATTATAAAAATGTCTCTGATCATTTTTCTAGAACCACAGTGTCTGTTTTATATTAGTTATAATCTGATTATATGTCTAACATATCATAATATATGGGTTTTAGATTATTTATTTAAAGTTGTTATTATTATTATTACATTAGTAATTTACATGATCTCTGTCAGATATCGTGAGTCTCCTTGAGCGCTTTAAATGTTGTCACCACAATGAATTGTGGGTCATCATTATGTGGTCTCCTTTGGTAAAGGATGTATCAGTGTTTCCTAGGCTAAAGGAGGTTATAAAGGAAGCATTGAGCTGCTTTTCCTGAGCTTAAAGAGAACTCAGACGTTCTTTATCATGCTTAAACACTTCTGGGGGTGAAGGACCAGTCGATAGGAAAGGAGCTAGGAGGGACTGTTAGGACACAGCCACACTCTCATTGGTTCAGTTCTTCCGCAGTAGGTCAAAGGTCAGAGAGATAAACTCTCCATGGATGACGGTGTAGGAAGTGAGTCTGATAGAGATTAACATTATTTTACCTGTTAGATCGTTGATTCCTTAAAATAATTTTTGCGTAAACATGGTATTGTCTCCAACACAGAAAGACAGAGTTAGCTGCTTAAGCTAATGCTGCTAAAGCTAACGCTGTTTCACTTAATCAGAATCAGAAAATACTGTATAAAACACAGAGGGGTTTAATAAAGTATAATATTAGTATAAATGACAAAGAGCGGTGTATTAAAAAAGCAACACTAATAATGATAATTATACACAAGTAGAAAAAAGGAGGAAGACTACACTACAATTTATAAATTTATTAATTAAAAGTGGTCATGTAGTCTCATTTATATAGTGCATTTCATGCAAAAGGCAACTCAATGTGCTTTACATGATGAAACATTCAACAGCTTAAAATCAATAAGAACATTTACAATCATCAGTAAAATCATCATGACATCATCAACATGACCATAAATCTCTCTCAATCATATACAGTAGAGAAAAAATGTGCCTTTAACTTTGATTTAAAAATGTTCACATGTGATGCTGACTTCAGCTCTGCTGCAGTTTGTTCCACTTCTTTGCAGCATAACAACTAAACACAGCATCACCATGGTTACTGTGAGCTCTGGGCTCCACTATCTGACCTGTGTCCATAGATCTCAGAGACCTGCTGGGTTCATACCTGACTAACATCTCACTGATGTATTCTGGACCAAACCCATTCACACATTTATAACCAGCAGCAGAACTTTACAGTCTCCTCTGAGGCTGACTGGGAGCCAGTGTAATGTGTTCTGACCTCTTTGTTCTGGTTCAGACCTGAGCTGCAGCGTTCTGAACCAGCTGTAGATGTTTGATGAAGACCATTACAATAGTCCAGTCTGCTGGAGATAAAAGCATGGACCAGTTTCTCCTGATCTTTCTGAGTCATTAAACCTTTCACTCTGGAGATGTTCTTTAGGTGGTAGAAGATGTTTTTGTGATAGATTTGATCTGATGCTGAATGTCAGATCTGAGTCAATCAGAACACCAAGGTTTTTTACTTGGTCTTTATCTTCTAAAGATCCAGACTCAGATACTTGCTGACAGCAGTCCTCTTTTCCTTGTTACCAAAGACAATCACCTCCGTCTTGTCATGGTTTAGTTGAAGGAAGTTTTCACTCATCCAGCAGTTTATTTTTTCTAAACAGTCACACAACACCTCAATGGGACCATAGTCATCTGGGTTCAGTGATAGATATAGTTGTGTGTCATCTGCGTAGCTCTGATAATCAACCTTACAGTTGTGTAAAATGTGTCCTAAAGGAAGCATGTAAAGGCTAAACAGAAGAGGTCCAAGAACAGATCCCTGAGGAACCCCACAGGACATTGGTAATCTGTCAGATTCAAAGTTTACAATGTTTACAAAATAACTTTGATCCTCCAAGTAGAACTTAAACCATTACTTTAACATTTAGTTCAACCCATGTTTACAATCTGTGCAACAAAATTGTATGATCTACAGTGTCAAATGTAGACTTAGATCCAATAGAATGAGAACAGATACTTTTCCTGAATCAGTGTTCAACCTTATGTCATTGATCACTTTGATCAGATCAGTTTCTGTGCTGTGATGAGAACCAAAACCTGACTGAAATTTATCAAATATTTTGTTGAATGTTAAGAATTGACTCAGTTGGTTGAAGACCACCTTCTCAATGATCTTGGCCATGAATGGAAGGTTCTGATTGGTCTATAGTTAGCCAGTATAGAGGCATCCAGTGTTCTCTCTTTTTAACAGAGGTTTAACAGCAGCTACTTTCAGGGGTTTTGGTACGGTGCCTGATTGGAATGATCAGTTAATTATCTGATACTAATCAGTGATAAATGACTTTACAACAGTTTTAAAGAAGTTTGAGGGTTTTGTGTCAAGGCAACACGTTGATGGATTCAGCTGCTGAACAGTCTCTATTGTTTTTGGGTTCACTGTAATAAACTCTAACATTGTAGTTGACTCCTCCCTCAGTGGTTGAAGCTATTCAAGCTTTTTGTGATTTTTTTTTTTTTTTTTTTTTTAAAGGATTTTTTTGGCTCTAGTGGCCTTTATATGACAGTTGCTTGACAGGAAAGGGGTCAGAGAGAGCAGGGAATGACACGCAGGAAAGGGTCCCAGGCCAGGAATCGAACCTGGACCCGCTGCAGGTGAGGAGCTATAGCCTCTGTACATGGGGCGGGCGCTCTACCCACTGAGCTAAACACTGCCCCCGAAGCTGTTCAAGCTTTTTGTTATTTTGCTGGTTTGTTCTGATGTTTGACCTTATTGATTGTATTTTTTCATTGAAATTTACAGTAAATTCATTATATTTTCCAGCTGACAGTAATTCAGGGGCTATCTGATCTGATCTGGGGGGGTTGTGAGCTTTTCAATTACAGAAAACAACGTGCGAGAGTTGTTGACATTTTTAGAAATAATTTCAGAAAAGTTTTGCTGCCTTGCTTTGAACAAACCATCATTGAATTTACGTAGACTTATTTTGTACAGTTCTAGATGAATTTAGAGTTTTGTTGATCTCCATTTACATAGAACTTCATAAATCAGTGATAAACTGAAAATGTTATCGTGGAGTTAAAAAAAAGACCAATTAATAAATCCTATGAAGGTTCCAGAGTTTACTAATTGATCAATTTTATTTTTTTCAAAATAAGTAAATGGAGGTTGTCTTGTCAGATGTCTGTGTCATGGCTACACTGCTTAGGTTCCTTAAAGTGTTCTAGGTACTGTATATTACACTGATATGATGTACAGAACTAAACATGATAAAAGGCCAAAATAATGGTCAGATTCAAGTGATTAGAATAAACCATACAGTATATTCTGTTCTTCTCTGTGTATTCTCACCATCTCACAGTAGCACTACTACAGTATATGTTATAATGTATAATATTAAACAATATATCATTTATATTTATACATTTCATTCACACATTCAGCTAACCATTTTTAATCTTTTTATTTTTTATTTTTGCGACAACTCGTCCATTACAAATAAAAGCACAAATATTCATTGAAATGTGTTTGTTTAAAGTGGTTGTAAGAGTGAGTACAGTCTGAGTGTTGACCATGTACTATATTAAATATCAGATACATTAGCTCTACATTTAGCATACAAAAAGTGTATAGCACAAACAGCGTTATGTTTACATTTATATCCCTCTTGACCTATGACCCTCGCTGGTCGCGCATGCGCACTTCCAGAGTGTAAAAAACATTCTATTGTAATAGCAGCGCTCAACCGGTAGAGGGCATAAACTCTGACATTTTACAACTAAATACACTACATTAAAATATTTTCATTAAAATGTCAAAGTGGACTAGGATTACTATACAGCACTACTGCATACACTAATATATATATATATATATATATCTACTATATATATATATATAATATATATATATATATATATATATTTATATATATACAGTAAGTTTGGGCTTAGTTACTCTTTAAGGTTGTGTAACAAGTTATATTGGTTTAAACATTAACACTGTGTGTAATGCAATAGCACTTTTTATTATTGTTATATTATTTTATTTCTAATTTAATTTACATGATGATGCTGATGATGATGATGATGATGATGAGATGATGATGAGTCGACCAACCTGTGGGGGGCGCAGTCAGCGGGGACGTCATCACGCAGTGAGCCAGCTGGGTCGTCGCTCCGCGCCGGAAAAGCTCCATGTTAGCATTGGAAGCTAAAATCAAAACAGCAGCAGAATCTTGATCTGAGGAGGAGTTTTGCTCTTTAAGTCACCCACAGACGTCAGTAACGCCTTACAGAGGGACGACGACTCTCCACGGCTGTTTTCTAACAGCAGAGTGAGTGTTCTAGAAGTGAGAAGAGAAGCTAAGTGGCGTGTGGCCCAGTAGCCTTGTGCTAACTTTGTGTTTGATGAAGATAAACAGCTCTCACACAAAGTGATGTAGCATTGAAGCAACGCGAGCACACGGTTAGTTTACTGGCCATCGCGATGTCCTGATGGAGTGGAATAAAGAGCTAAGCTTCACTAGGCTAATCAGACATGCTAATGATCGGAGAGGAGCAACTTTGTTCCACACTTTGTACTTCCGGTAATCATTATATATATATATATATACACACACACTCATAGGTCATGCTAATGCTAGCAGCTTTGCTCGCACATCAACACACAATGACGTGCACGCTCCTCTGGTACTGCGGCGCGTGCATGAGTGAGTGACAGGTTGTGGGTTTGATTCCCTGGGACTGCCTTAGTGCCTCTGAGCAACCTTAACCCTGCAGGTGTTTGAAGTGGTCCTATAGATTATTGATCATCTGTTAATCTGATCAAAAAGCATTTATAGTCTTTATATAGATAAACTAGCATGAATTATTACATTTAAATCAATGAAGTATGACATTTATACAATATAAAATGGGCTGTTTGACTCATACATTATTCATATTAATAATCAATAACTGAGCTGCTCACATTAAAATGTTCTCAGTGTTAAAGTTATTGCTGTAAACCTCGGGATGGGAATCGTTTGGATTTTAATAATTGTGATTCTATGAGTTGTACAGGTCACAGATTTCACAGGCCATTTCTAATCATTCACTTAGTTGATATAGTTTCATCTGTTACTGTAATGTAACTAAAGTATTCAATCACAAAGGTTTCAACTGTAAACTGTAAAAGAAATAAAACTACAAACAAGTTGTTATCAGTCTAAAAAACATAGAGCTACAGGTAGATGTAAAACTAACTCAAACCCTGGAACAGTCATGTGACAAATCAATCAATAGTTCTAGTTGAGAAACATTATTATTATTATTATTATTATTCTGGTAACTATAGGTCCTGCATGACTTAATCACTCAAAGTTAAAAAATGTGAACTTTTTAAAGCGACTTCAAGCAACAACTCTCCTGTCCGTTACTGTCGAGGCTGTAGCCCCTCCCCCCGCTACAGGGACACGGCTGCAGCAGAGGACTGTCCTACACTTCCTCATTTAGCAGGGCTAAATTAAAGCTATAAACTTCTAGAATAATGATACATTCTGATAATATCTAGTAATAATATAATATATCATATGATATACATTCTATTATATAGTATAATAATAGATCTGTGCTCTAAACATCACTGTGATGACGAAGAGAAGCTGATCATCATCATTAAATGTGAGCAGCCCAGTGATTGGCCTGTACATTATTATTATTAATATTCATATGTAATGTATGAGTGGGGGACAAGTTCAACCATTGTATGTGATATTACTTTGCATCTCAGTGCTAGACACCTATTTTAATACATTTTTGATTAATTTTCCAGACTATAAGTTGCTACTTTTTCCTACGTTTTGAACCTGCGGCTTAAACAATGACACGGCTAATTTACTGATGTTTTTCCAGTTTTCAAGCTTCATGACAACAAAACATTGAGCTCCATCAGATTAGACCAGGTGGGTTAATAAACTGTTAATATTAAATTGTTTAGCGCTCCTACTAATCAGTCACCATGGCAACGACACGGTGGATACAGTAACAATCAAACAGTTTGTAATAGAAGGAAACAACCAGCATAAGTTATGAGGTTTGTTCAGTAGAGATGAGTGTGACAGACGGAGATGGAACAGTGAGCAGCAGTGAGCAGCAGTGAGCAGCAGTGATCAGCAGTGATCAGCAGTGAGCAGCAGTGAGCAGCAGTGAGGAGGAGATGGAAACTCATCAGTGGAAACATGGACATCTCTGATAAACCTAACATGAGTCTATCAGCTCCTACCTGCCTGTTCATTTTTGTGTGATACATTTTTTATTGAAGTGTCATTTATATTTTCACACCTGTTTGAATGCATCACACTTTCCTTTTTATTTCCCACATCACCATTTCCTTTGTGTTGGGCAGAGAAAAAACAATTCCTTACAAAATGAGAAGAATACATTGATGCATAATAAAAAAACTAAAACCCTGTCCAGGTGAAAATACATAAACTGTTTTTGTAATGAACTGATATAGCAAAGTGTACAATTGAGCAATACAAGGTGTTGATTTCCTCCAACCATCAGAGACATCTACAGAAATAGTAATGTACATAATGACTATGTAAAATACATCAATCAATACACACAATTGTCATAAACTTCCTCTCAATACACAGTATAGGCAAAGATACATCAAATATAACATAATTTATATTTCAAAATGTAATCCAGACTGAGTGTATTTAATAAATTAGACCAGCATGAGATATTTTCAGTTTTTACTCTCTGAATTTCAGCGTCAGAAAGTTCTAACTGAATGATGTCTCTATAGGAGATATCTGAGCCACGGGTGGTAGAGGGTCGTCTTCTGATCGAGAGGTTGGGGGTTCCATCCCAGTACCTGACTATGTGTCGAAGTGTCCTTGGGCAAGACACTGAACCCTAAGTTGCTCCCAGTGGTCGACTAGTGCCTTGCATGTCAGTCCTGTCCCACTGGTGAATGAGCTGATATGTAAAGAGCTTTGAGACTGTTTCAGTGGTGATAAAGCTCTATATAAATCATGTCTATTTACCATAGGACAGGATCCATTCCCTTATAGTCAGAGGCTGCAGTGTCTTTCATCAGCATACTACCATTGTTTGGGCAGCTGTATGGCCAGCTAATAATATTCAGTAGGGATGCACCAAATATTCAATGGCCGAATGTATTGGTGGCTGAATATATTCGTCCGAATAATGCAAAAAAAAAGCCACAGTTAAAATCAAGGCCGAATAGTAGAGTGTGACACAATCAAACAACGTGCAGTGATTTAGTCAGAAAAGTGTGTGCACGTGTGCACACATCCAGACTCTCTCCTTAACGCTCTCCGTCACCGCGTAAAAGTTAGAAACCATCCAAATCCTCAACAGAGTCAGTTGTTAGCGCTGGTGAATATGTAAACATCTCCATTGTTTCCTCCTTACACTACACCTGGTCTCGCTGCATAGGCTGGTGTAGCATTAGCATGGAATGCTAACAGCTGATGTGTGTAAACAATGGGTATAATATATATTCTATATTAAACAGCAGTGTTTGTTTTAGCTGTTAGATAGTGGAGAGGGGAGGAGCTAACATTAGGGCTGCACGATTTTGACAAAAAATCTAATTGCGATTTTTCTGACAGATATTGCCATTTTTGATTTGATTTTAATTTTTTAAAAATATTTATACATTTAAATGCATATGCGTTTTATTTTTTTCTAAATTCTGTTTTCCACATCATTTTTAAAAATTTTTTTTAGCAATATTAGTTTTTAACTCCTGTGAGGAACAAAATACTAATAAATAAAAAATAAAAACTATACATAAATAAAAATGTAATTTAAAATAATGAGTAATATACAATTAAAAGGTAGATATAAGTTATAGTGACATGGATTATTCTGACTGCTCCTTTATAATTATTCATGTCATATAAAGTTGTATGAGAACAGCAATGATGTCACCATATTTCCTCTCAGGGATCAATGATTTACTGAATCTAATCAGGTTTATTGATTAAGTTTTGATCAACTTAATTTAAATGAACCTAGAGCCTCATGCTCACTGTAGTCCGCAGCAAACTTCAGGATCATTCCCGTAACCTCCGGTGGACTCCTCTGAGCTTTTTTTGAGTAAGACGTCTCTTTCACTAAATTGTAGGCAGTTGATAATTAAGGGTCCTGACCAAGCCGGTGGAGCCAAAGCAAGGCCAGGGAACCATTATGGGAGCATCTCTTGGTGTTTATGCTCTCCACACCCTTTTTCAGGTGAAGAATCAGGAAATTGTTCCTGCATGCTCGCTCCTCCATTTGGGTCATTTTAGCAGTGATAACCTGAAGTTGTTTTAGGTGTTCGTCAGCCGCCGCCCCCGCTTGTAGCATGTGCTCATGCAGCCTGGAGGCGTCTGTGCCTCTATGACTTTGGCCAGTGCTGTGATCTCCAAGCCTAGCTCTTTGCTCGCTTCTGTCGCCATCACATGTCTAGTAACCGTTCTTTTTCATGTCGTGCATGAGAACATTTGCAAATGAAATGCACTCCTGAAGAGGTAGGCCACGCGTGGCTGTCTACGCTGTCACCATGACACCAGAAGTCTCCCTACCTGCCCGTTTTGATTGGCTGAGTCATCTGAAGGACACTTTCATCAGCCAATAGGGTGCAGCCTATGTGATGACACACCCTTTACACAGGTCTTTCATAGGAAAATTGCTAATGGTGCACTTTATAGTCCAAAAGATATGGTATTCTTTGAAACATTATTATTAATGCATCTAATCCTTTGATTGGAGTGAGATTAGTACACACTCAGACGTACAAAGCCACTAATAATTACAATAATAATTTCTCCTCCTGTAGGAATGAGGGATGAGCTCTGTGGTGGTGTCAGATGGAGGAGGGAACCTAGTGGAGTACGTCACCGTGGTGGAGGACACCCAGCAGGTACAGCAGCTTATCTAATCAATAAGTACATCTGATCAGGATCAGAACATCTAATAAATAGCTATGCCCTTATCCTGATCACATGTAAACAGCCTCAGATTGAATCCATGCACTGATTGGCCCTTTCCTCAGCCAATAGAGTGGCTCTGTTATTAGGGGGCTCTCTATTGGCTGATGGCTCAGCCAATCACAGTGATGCTCTGTAGCATTATTATTAATATTATTATTGTTGTTATTATGATTATTAGGATTAATATTGTTATTATTATTATTATGAATCCAGCATTAGCTGCTTTCATAAGTTTAGATGAAATGTCTATGATATGTTGTAGATATTAATGTGATCATGTTGTGCAGCAGCAGCAGCCTGCTGAGGATGAGGAGGAGGAGGAGGAAGATGAGCTGGTCCAACAGGAGGTGGAGGCAGTGATTGTAGGTGATGATGATGATGATGGTGAGGTGGTGCTGCAGGATGAAGGCTGTCCAGCTGTGATAGTGGAGGAGGTTCCCAGTGCCCACGTAGAGGAGTGTTACTCAGCCCAGGTCCTGGTTTACGATGACGGAACCTACCTGATGGAGGGCGTGGCCACGGAGCAGGAAGTGGTCACTGAGACAGGTATGTGTTAATGTGTGTGTGTTGGGGTTCAAATGAGGGAAACTCTGAGTATCTCATTCCTAAACTCAAGGTATGTTCTTTTTTGAGTATGTTACCATGGTAACATTGTCTGTAAACTAAACCTGGTCGCTGGCAGGTTTGATCAAAGAAACCCTGGGTTTCGACTTGGCTCCGCCCACCTGAACACCGTTTCTCAAGGAAAACACTTTTTTTCGTTTAACTTGACACTTTTCTCTGACACATATTAGTGACATCACACACCACAGACATGCTCACATCATTACTAATGTTATGCTGCTTTACTTTTTCTTTTGGTTTGTTTTTGGCAAACGGTAGTTTTCTTTATAACTTTGTGGATGCAGAGCATTAAGTGAAAGAACAGAGGTTGATCTGCTTTAAAGGAGGGGTATTATGTAAAATAGACTTATAACATGTTACTAATGTCATTCATTAAAAACATACCTGGAGTGTTGCCTTGGTTCATTTATGTATGTTTGAGTCATCTTTAAAAACTCTGACGGCATCCATTTTAGGTGTAAATATGTCTGAGTCCTCCTAGGAACGCCCCCACCTCCTAGAAACACCTCAGACCTTTTGTAACCAGCCGAGTTACCGCCCACATCTCTACCATGTATTGTAGAGATGTAAAAATGTAGAAAATATCCAAATACAGAAAAACAGACGTAAACGTCTATGTGTGTTTGTATGAGTACTGAAGGGGGCGTGTTCATGGGCGTGTCAGACAAGCTTGGAGTTTCTTAAAGAGACAGAGGTGAAACCAAGGCGTTATAAACCGTATGCTAAAGAGGGAAATTTCTTTTAAGTTTTTTTTTTTTTAATATTTGCTGTATTTTCCCAAAAAATGTGGGTAGCATAGTTATTAAAGTATGTTATAGAATGTTGCTATCTGCCTGACATAAATGTGATACCCCCCCTTAAAACATCTACTGACGTCTGTAGTAAAGTTCCCTGGATACAAACCTGTGGATAATATAAAGGAGGAAATGTGTATTTAAGTGAATCCACTTTTAATTCTTGATTGTTGTTTTATACTGTAATACAGTTTGATTCGTAGACCACATTGAAGTTATTATGGTGCAGTGAATTATGACGCTGCTCTTGGAAGCTTATAGTTGCAGGTTTGCGTCTCGCTTCAGTCTTTTTTTAATGACATTTTTAGGACATTGAGATGAATCTGGTGATAATATTACATTAAAATCAATATAAATGATTAGATATGAAGCATCAGTCACTGTGTTTATATCCAGTGTAACAGGAGGACTCTCTATGCAGACATCCTATGATGCTGACACGTCTCCTCAGACACATTTTATTATTATTATTCACCACTCGTCACGTCACTGAAGAGATAAAGTGATGAAGTGATCATAAAGTGTTATTAATTACAGGTGATTTAATCACTAAAGACTGAACACATCTTTAGAACAGGATCATATTCATCAAACACTGACTTATTTCACCATCAGGGTGAATAAATCACTCTCTTCTGGATGGTTGCCATGGTAGCTCGTGTCACCTTCGATCCATTGATGATGGCTTTTAATGGCGTTAATGTTAATTGTGTGTGTGTGTGTGTGTGTGTGTTTCCAGTAGAGATGTCAGATCATGACCTGGTGTGTTTTGATAAAACATTTGAAGCAGCTGAAGCTCTGCTCCACATGGAGTCTCCAGGACTACACAACGACCGCAGCTCAGGTAAAACCCATCATTAATGTTCATCTCTATCAACCAGTGCTAATAACATATAGCGCCCCCTAGTGCTCTTTAAATATGTTCAGATCAAACATCCAACACAAAAAGGAAGAGTTAGGACTTTAGAAATCAAAATGAACGTATTAATATTAATTACATCTATGGTCAAACTCTATAGTTGATTTAAATAATGCAACTCATGGTTCTAGAACCTCATAGAACACTGGGCTCTGTTCTCCCTAGGACACGCCCCCACGCATGTTCCACTAGCCTTACACTTTCGTGTGTGTGTGTGTGTGTGTGTGTGTGTGTGTGTGTGTGTGTGTGTGTTGTGTGTGTGTGTGTGTGTGTGTGTGTGTGTGTGTGTGTGTGTGTGTGTGTGTGTGTGTGTGTGTGTGTGTGTGTGTGTGTGTGTGTGTGTGTGTGGCAGAGGATGTGATGATGGAGACGGTGGTGGAGGTCTCCACTGAGTGTGGACCCTTAGAGGAGGAGACCTTTCCTATTCCTCCTGACTGTGAACCTGCCACTAAGAAGAAAAGAGGAGGTCAGTTATAACGTTAAAGAATGTTGTGGTTGATAAAGAAAGACTTACACTCTGATCTATTGTGTAAACATGAAGACAACAGTCACTAAATAAGGACTTTAGCTGCTCCAACATTACCTCAGGTTTCACTTATTCATTCACATATTTCTATATGTTAATGTGAAACCAAACTCTAGTGGATGTTTGGTTTTCTAACCATCATTAGCCTGTGCTCTATTAGCCTTTTCTATTATTATTATTATTATTATTATTATTATTATATACACATTGTTATTTATTCACTTCACTTCACGTGCACACACATGCACTGAAGCTATCTGTGGTAGGGTATCTGTGCACAGGAGGCATCACTACTAGACTAACAGCTGTCAGAGATCAATACATTAATCAGGTTAATAATTGATTTTAACAATATTAAACTCTTCTTTAAAAAATAACTTAATGTTTAATAGATATTTAAACTATAGTGTGTGTGTGTGTGTGTGTGTGTGTGTGTAGGTGGACGTAAGGCAAAGACTCTGCAGCCTGCATCCAATGGGTCCTTTGAATTGGGAATGAAGAAGAGAACCAGAGAGGGAAAGGGTCTGTGGACCATGTGACTAATCCTGCTCTCTGTGTGGACCATGTGACTAACGCTGTGGACCATGTGACTAACGCTGTGGACCATGTGACTATCGCTGTGGACCATGTGACTAACGCTGTGGACCATGTGACTAAAGCTGTGAACCATGTGACTAACGCTGTGGACCATGTGACTAACGCTGCTCTCTGTGTGGACCATGTGACTAACGCTGTGGACCATGTGACTCACGCTGTGGACCATGTGACTCACGCTGTGGACCATGTGACTCACGCTGTGGACCATGTGACTAACGCTGCTCTCTGTGTGGACCATGTGACTCACGCTGTGGACCATGTGACTAACGCTGTGGACCATGTGACTAATGCTGTGGACCATGTGACTAACGCTGCTCTCTGTGTGGACCATGTGACTCACACTGTGGACCATGTGACTCACGCTGTGGACCATGTGACTAACGCTGCTCTTTGTGTGGACCATGTGACTAACGCTGCTCTCTGTGTGGACCATGTGACTCACGCTGTGGACCATGTGACTAACGCTGCTCTCTGTGTGGACCATGTGACTCACGCTGTGGACCATGTGACTAACGCTGTGGGACCATGTGACTAACGCTGTGGACCATGTGACTAACGCTGCTCTCTGTGTGGACCATGTGACTAACGCTGTGAACCATGTGACTAACGCTGCTCTCTGTGTGGACCATGTGACTCACGCTGTGGACCATGTGACTAACGCTGTGGACCATGTGACTAACGCTGTGGACCATGTGACTAACGCTGTGGACCATGTGACTAACGCTGTGGACCATGTGACTAACGCTGCTCTCTGTGTGGACCATGTGACTAAAGCTGTGGACCATGTGACTAACGCTGCTCTCTGTGTGGACCATGTGACTCACGCTGTGGACCATGTGACTAACGCTGTGGACCATGTGACTAACGCTGCTCTCTGTGTGGACCATGTGACTAACGCTGCTCTCTGTGTGGACCATGTGACTAACGCTGTGGACCATGTGACTAACGCTGCTCTCTGTGTGGACCATGTGACTCACGCTGTGGACCATGTGAC